>NC_091688.1:56975984-57279015 GCF_041296265.1 Equus caballus
GTAGAGAACTGACTACTGAGCAGATGTTCTGAACCATCTCAGCAGTAATAAGAGTCGAGGTTAGGGTCAATTGTAGATACACATGGGGAGACAGCAAAACAAAGAAACAACCTAACAAGAATCATAAAGACTTACTGATATATTAGAAGGAGAACAAAGAAGTAACTCTACAATACACAAGTTCAAAAGATGGGAAAATAGGAGTACTAGGGGTAATAAAAGAAAAAGTGGATAAAGATTGCCATTTAGGATAAGAAACTTAGTTTGAGACATGTACATTTCAATTGTAATATACCAGAATGTAAGCTAGAAGTATGCGAGAATGTAAACTCCAGAAGGTAGGAATTTCCTTTTTTTTGAGGAAGATTAGCCCTGAGCTAACATCTGCTGCCACCCTCCTCTTTTTGCTGAGGAAGACTGACGCTGAGCTAACATCCATGTCCATCTTCCTCTACTTTCTATGTGGGACGCCTGCCACAGCATGGCTTGAGAAGTGGTGCGTTAGGTCCACACCTGGGACCTGAACTGGCGAACCCCAGGCCACTGAAGCAGAACGTGCGAACTTAACCGCTGCACCACTGGGCCAGCCCCAGGAATTTCTTTTCTTTTTGTTTACTGATATATCCCCAAGTAACCTGAACAATGTCTGTAAATAAACATTTTTTTGAACAAATGAAGTGACCCTTTATGAGGCATTCAGGTACAGAGAGACAGAAAATAGAAAGATAAAATTTAAGACAAGGTATCAAGAGATATTTACTTTGTGGGTCTTTAGGGAAGTGGACATATTTATAGAGAGCTCTGCCTGGGGTTTTGAGTATAAGCCCAAATAATAGAGTTGTCTTTTTTTCTTTTCCATTGTTCCCTTTATGTGTATCTTCACAGGAACCTCACTGGGAGGATGGGTGACTATGGTCATATACCCTCTAGTACCATCAAAACTCCATGATTATTTATTAACACTTCATTAGCTACAGCAGGCAGTTCAAGTGTGGTCCCAGGACCAGCATCGTCAGCATCACCTGGGAGTTTGTCAGAAATAAAAATTCTTAGGTTCCACCCTAGATCTACTTACTGAATCAGAAACTGTGGGTATGGCCCAGTTATCTGTGTTTTAAGAAGCTTTCCAGGTGATTTCACTGCACACTAAAGAACTAGGGACAAAATAAAGCTACTACACTCTTATTTGACAAAATTTCTACCTCATAGTCTAAGTCACTCTTCTTGAGATGCAGCTAAAAATTAAGACCCAATTACATAAAAAGATATTTGTAATAAAACTTAGTATAACATATCACATAGACATAATTCATCATATAGTGACCATATAGCAAAACCAGCCTACGATAAAACATTTCTAAAAGGCATCTACTTACTTTAATGTCTCAGCAAGAAAGAAGCTCTGCTGTACATCATCATGTGTAGGAGTAGAGGAATATACATCCTTCACCCCAGAAAACCCACCACTGACTCGGCAATACTTTTCAATAGCCTGTGAAGGAGATCAGATAAAAGAATCAATTCCACAGAATTTCAAGTTTTGAAGGACAAGTTAAGGAACCAAAGTCAAAAGTTCACAGAGATCCATATGAGAATTTGACAGTTTAAGAATAAGATTTATCATCAAATCGAAACATTCTTACACTGGAAAAATTAACTGAAGTATCCCGCTTCCTGCGGAATTTCTCCCTCTCCAAACCTCTTTAATCTTTTTAAGACATTCTATATTTTCCTAACTTAGGAGTCAAATTTAGGCTGTTCACACTGAACTAGAGACCTGTCTGGCACAGTGAAGCCTCCTTAATTCCGACAAATCAAGAGAGAGGTCAGTTTGAATTAAAATTTTTAAATGCAATTTTATTACTTCCAAGGAAAAACAATAATCCAAAACACGCTAAAAAGTATTATGTAGGAGCTCTCCATAGTAATAGCAATGAGACAATATTTACTGCAAACAGACTATATGCCAGACTTTGTATTATCATAACCCTAGGAGTTAGGCATTATAGGTACAATACTAAGAGCTAACAATTATAAAGTGTTTACTATGGGCTAAAGGCTCTTCTAAGAACTTTATATGCATTAACATTTAAATTTCCAACAACCTTATGAGGTTGTCTTAATAGCTCTACTTTTCATACAGGAAAACTGAGGCAAAGAGTAATTTGCTCCACACTATTATTAACTACTGTGCTCTACTGCCTGATTGGGAGCTAACATTAATTTATATTTTCTTAATTTTTGAATATGTCAAAATAAAGTACACTGAATTAAATGGAATCTATTCAAAACCCTGTTTTTAATTCAAAGCAACCCAATAACCTGCTTATGCAGGTTTATCCAGCTCCAGAATTAAGCCATTTACAAAGAGCTGAAAGCACCGTGGTTCTTCTCTTTCTCTGCTCTGCCTGACCCCGGACACTGAGCGCCGGGACAGTGACTTAACCAACCGTCACCGCAGCGGCGTGTCGCTCCTAGTCTTGGTATTTTTCATATTCTTCTGGTCTTCTTCCTTACTAATGAAAAGCTAATTAACACTGAAAATGTTTATTTAATCAAACTGTTCATTTTCATATTGTTCCATTTTGATTATAGCTGGGTTTTAATGTCTCCTTACCAAAGGGTTTGGTCCTTTTCTCTACCTAAATAGTTTAAACGTATTTTGAGTACAAGAGTTTTGGAACACTGTATTGTTCACAATGATCATGCGTCTTGACCACCATAGAACCATCAAGCCATGACTAATCTTTAAGCCACTTAGAGTCGTTATTTGAAGGCAAGTTTTCATGCATGATATACTCAAGTTTGGGAGTTTATAGATGTAAATGGAATAGCTGAAGCTACAGAAGACAGGAGATACCTCTATTTTGTCTTAGCTTGTCTTCCATTTACTTTCTTCACACCCTACAAGTTAGGCCAGCAGTGGGCAAAAATGCAAATTCTATTTAAGATGTGAATTCTCCTCTTTTGTCTCCATCCCCATTTTTCTCAGCACGGCATACTTTTGAAACTTCAATGTAAAGCATAACTATTTCAGTTCTTGTTCTTTATAATTAGCATGTGTCCCTTTAGGCTATAGAAGGAAGATTCTAACTCCTATACTTCAAATTTGGACAGATATGGGTTAAAGTTTGAGCTGTCAAACATCTTTTTAATAGATAAGAGTAGGGCGATACTTTAAGAAGGTACACATGAGAAAAGGATCTTAGGAAAAGGATAAATTATTCTACAGTGTTTCTCAATGAGAGAACATGCTTCTGCCACCTCCCCTCAACCTCCTTGCCTCACATGATTCACATATATCTCCCTTATTCCTCTAAATAAGAACCATTAAATATTAGGGGACATTCAAGTCATTCATTGCAGGAATTCTTTACTTATCTATTTCCCCTACATAAAATATTGCTTGATTTACATAAGCATTAGTAAGCCACTGCTACCAACAGAAGGGTGTGTGTCCTTTTCCCGAACCATTGTGGCAACAGTTTGGCTATCTTCTCAACTGCGCAGGACCCTCCTGCATGGAGAGTTTTACTAGCGGCTGTGTTCCCAAATCTGGACTCAAGTGACCAGGCAAAAGCAGCATCAATAAATGCAGCACCTCTTCCTGTTCCACGTAACCACCTTGCTTCCATTTATCTTCTCTTACTGCTGAACTCCATAAGCACTATCTAGGTCTGAATGACAAATGACACATAAGTGTCCTCAGCTTAGCTCGTCTTTATCATATTATCCTGGATTATTGCAGTGGTCTCCACAACCCACCAACTTACAGATTACAATGAGATCCTTCTGTTTGTTACTCCCCACTAAAAAGCCTTCAGTAGATTCTTCCCCTTTGAAAAACCTTTTACTAAAGGTCCTGTACTGGATTCTAAAAGTTAGGGAGCTTTGGTGGGTAGGAGATGGTGACGAAAAAGACAATCTGACAGGCTTTTTAGATAGGCAAATGACTTTCTACCCCCTCCCTGATACGAGAAACACTTATGCAGTAACTGACAGAAGTGTGTGTCTGTGTGTTGTTCCTGAAGCATTGAGTATACACCCTTTGATCTGGCATGTAAAGTCATCTACATAATGGCTCCAAACTTCTCTTCCTCTGGTTGCCACTGTGAAACCTTCTTTTTATATAATTTGGACTACATTCTGCCCTAAAACATATCTTGCACATTCCCGTCTGAGCAATTTACTAACACTACTTATCTCACCTAGAATGTCCTCATTCTATCTGGACTGCAAGCTTAAGTTAAACAATTTGAATATGAATATCCATCATAATTAGTACTATTTATCATAATTAGTATATCTCAAAGACTAAAACACCCTCTTATTCCTGGGAATAAGCTATAATTTCATGAAAAGACTAATGATTTTCTTCCTTCCCAGGTACTGACAGCCAAGGCTAGTACTCTAAGAGTAAACCACTTGCTTCCTTTACTTATCAACCATTAAAAATACCTCATTTCAAACATATATTATATACAGTATGTGTGTGTGTGTGTGTATGTGTGTATATACAGATACACTGTTTCAATCTAGAAAGATTTTAGCAATTCACTCATCCTTCTTATGGTGATCCCCTGGGGTAAGCCACCAAGGCTGTGATTCTGGGAAGTTTTACAATGATTTTTTTTTTTCCAGAGGTTAAGCATTAATAGGCAAGTATAGAAATTTTATAATCATAGTGAAAAACTGCCTTTTAAATGACTCTTTATAGTTATTCAATGAGAATAATGAGTGAACACTAGTGGAAAAATAGTTCTAATAGAGAACTAAACTGGATTCTAAGATTTACTTCTACTCCTTCAGAATCTTAAATTAACTGAGTAACAGAGTTTTCCACCAGATAAGTGGAAGTACCCTACAGTAACTGAATGTGAGGGAACACGGATAAGGACGCACAGCACTACAGGAAGGCTCGAGTTGCTCTCACAGCAAGTGAAATATTGGCTTATTTACCAATGCGGCTTCCCAGCCCCACCGCCTGTATCTTGGATCGTGCGTGAATCGCCATAAGTACCAATAAGTTTCAATTACTTCTGGACGGAGGATGTAATACTTTTCCGCTTGCCGGACTGCCACAGCCTCTACTGCACCATCAAACTTGAATGATTCAGGACCTAGCTTTAATGCTGTAACACGACAAAAGAAACAAATGAGCACAATAAACCATTTGGGTCTGTCTGCCGGAGCTTTTCTCTTCCCAGAAAGGACTGAGGAAGAAGTAAAGTTACTTTTGTTGTTTGTTGTATTTTTATTGTTGCTGTTTTGGAAAATCAGTGACTTTCAGAGATCCACCTTTGGTTTTCTAGCAGCTTAACAGACATAAATATTCCTATTATTCTGATATGAAATATTTCTCATAAATAATGTACTTCAAGATACTGCTAAATCTAACCATACCAACAAAAATCTAGCAATCCTTTGGAAACAAATGCAAGTTAGACATAAGCACATTACATATTCCATTTTGGTCCAAAATAAAATGAGACAGATAATGGCACTGTGCAGAATTATTTTTTAAAAATCCAAGACTATTTTAAAGTTTCTTTAATATAATACACACATATAAGAAAACATTTTAGAGCTAAGATCTCGAATTAGATTTAGCTGTAGATTACATAAAGTATGCTATAGTATTCAAGAAATAATATATTTTAAAACTTAAACCAGTTTTAAAAACAAACTCTCTTCTCCTACAGTCTCTGCATATATAGCAAGGAAGAGGTTCAAATTGCCAGTCACCAAGAATTTCATCAGCAATTTTCCCATTTATCAGTTTGAAGAAAACATGGCCATTACACATATATTTCAACATTACATATTACTCCTTGCATGATATGATTTCCATTCAGGCTGGAATATAGCACTACATGAAAGACTTTTTAAGGACCTCTTTCTAAACACAGCCAGTACCCTAAACCTGAGAAATATAAAGTCATCTTCCACTGGGATGTTAAAGTCACACACAATTACCACTCTCCGCTGCCATCTTTCTTTTTTTTACTAAGTTGTACTCTGGCAAACAGTTTCAAGGTCTCTCACTTCTTTCAAGAAATGCTGGACACCTTTATATTTTCTCATAAAAGAAAAGGTAGCCCAGAACTATAATGCTGGTGGACCAGAAATAAAATCATGCCATAGTTGCTGGCATGACATGTGTTTCTGTGGCTAAATTTCAGTATTATAAGGGTGACAATGTAAGCTCCAAATAATCACAATTCAAAGGAAATGCAAACAAAGCCTTTTTTTTTACCACCACTCACCCCCAAGAAAAAACACAAAACCAAAAATAAATAGTGATGGTAGATAATTCTATTAAAAAAGTGAAACATGTGACCCAGAAGAGTTAATAACCACAGCTTGTTTGCTGCTAAGTCTTGTTGAACTAAAGCAGAACTCAAGTAGGTGTTTTAACCTGAGGCTCACGAACTCTCGGGTAGGCTTTGGAAGAGGGAGACAGTGTGGGTCCCAGAAGCCTCTGAAACTGTATGCAAAACTTTATGCGTGCATATAAAGCTTTGACCAGCTCCTCAATGGGATCTGAGGTTAGGAATAGCCAACAAATTATCACTATTTTGTAAGAAAACTTTTATCCAGCTTACCAACAAGGTCTGGCATACAATCAAATATTATCTGGTATTTAATAAACACTTTCAAAATGATGATAAAAGTCAAGCATCATAAACACTGAGATGACAGTAATCCAACAAAAAAGTAAGGTAAGTCATTTTGTCGAGATTTCTTATATTTTTCCTTTCTCAAAGACTATGAGTGCTAAGAAGTGATCACAAGGAATGATCAAATGTTAATCTTAAGGCTAACTTTAAATTAGATAATAACTTCTGTAATTATAATGATAACATCGCCTGAACTGAAATAGAAATTGGCTGCAGGAAACTAATATTTTAAACTTCTTACTAAAAACTCTATTTCGCTTACTGATCATTCATAACTTCACAAAATAAACATACTAGTAAGATAACATATTTGTCCTGTGAGGAGCTGGTGAGTAAAAATGTACATGTCTAAATTATATACATATCACATCCATTATTTTGGCCAAATTATTGGTTTCATGTTTCTGAGGGCATTATTTCTTGGTTGCTCTTTTGTTTAACATACATTGTAAAAAATAGTTTCAGTACACTCTACCTTGCACTTAATTTCTATTCCCTATCTTAAAGTTCCCATTTACATTTGGTATTTCATTTCTAAAAGGAAAATAACCAACCCAAAAAGTAAAAACTGAATCAAAACCATAAGTAATTTAGTACCTAGGTAAAAAAAACTCTAGTGGATACAAAAATCATATAATGTAGGTAAGAAAAGAAACATGCCTAAATAAAAAATTATAGTAAAATAGCAAACGTGATAAAGGTCAGCAGTAAAACAATAAAAGGCAAGTTTAAAGAAGGGACAGATTAGTTTGTAAAGTTATGGGGAAATGCAATTAGTCCTCTAAGACAAGTAGAACCTGTAAAGATGAAAAAATAAGTACACCCAAGTCAATAAAAGAAATTCAACAGAAGATAAAAAGCATAAGGAATATTCTGGGACAGCAATCTGACTATAGTTTGAATGGGATAATAGTAAGGGGAGATCTTAAACTATTTTCCTGTATCCTTCCCTCCTATTAACTTCCTTTAAAAAAAAATAGTTGTAGAAATGCTTAAAACATATCCAATACTCCATGGTCAGTGGATTTTTTTTTTGTCAGACAGATATGTTACATGTATCTAAAAAGATTAACTTTTACCCTGCAACATGACAGAGCACAGTCTAGGGAAGGCTTTACCTAATTTCAACACGAAGCAAGTTAGATTACAGAGCAGTCTTTATTTTAGTGATGTTCAGCAAATTTTTTTTTTTTAATCCAGAAACCCAGAAAAAGAAAGTACTGTATTTTGGAAATTTAAGATCTGGTTTGGCACCAATTCTGTACCATACTTCAGAATAAACTAAAATAATGTATCACTCTAGCTTCCCTTATAGAGATAATAACGTTTGAAACTACCACTAAGTTACTGCTCAGTTTCATGAACAGATTCAGCACTGCTTCCTACAAACCCAGCTAAACATTAAGCAGCAGACCATGCTCTTCAGTAAGACAGAATATATGAATATCACCTCTACCTCCAACAACAAATGAAAGTGAAATTCCAAGGCAGCAATTATATGAATTTAGCTGGAATAACTGCTAAGAAGTAGATGGATATTTTTAAATGAAGTAGCCAAAAATTATAGTACGGCTATAAGAAAACACAGCAAAGGACGTGATAACCTGGAGGGAAGTCAGCAAAACTAGGATTGTACTTTTTAATAAAAGGATCTAAGCTGAGATTAAATATAAGTAAAAACAGCGAAAGACTTGGAAATATAGGACACAAATCAAATAGTAATCTTTTCGGGAATACCAGGGCAAAGAGCGTCACAGGTTCATCGACTTGCAATGTGAGAATGACAATTAGAACAAGCATGACAGCAACAACCATAGACTGCATTTTTTAAAATTTCATTTTACTCACAACCACATGCTGAGGAAGACAAGGTAGGTATTGTTTATGTCAACTTTTTGCAGATGGAGCAACTGAGGCTTAGGAAGGTTAAATGATTTGCCTAAGGCTCACAGATAACAAACAGTAAAACATGGGATATTTGAATTCTAGTTCAAATGTTCTTTTCATGATATCACAGTTTCATATAAGCATCAGCAATGTCATTATGAAATGTGGAAGTCAGAAATATAATATAGGAAATCCTTTCGTAACCCTGGTATTCTATGAACGTCTCAAAGTCAGGGGATGCAGCTTGTTCACACTTTAACTTGTAAGCATCTGGCATAATGCTTGGCACATAATACGTACTCTATGTTTAATACAGTGAATGATTAATATAACAACTATGGTATAACAATTTTTAATATGTCTGTTGTATGAAATTCTACTATTTTAGATCTAGGATTTGATTTGTGGTCAAAACCTACATAACAACAAGTCTCATCATGGGTCCTAACAGACACTGAAAATCCATTCTGGTCCTCAAATGTTTTACTCATTTTAGCTCTATTTTAATATCCTCAACATGATATAATTGAGCTTCTATCTGTAACTCAGATCACTGACTTTATAGTTATTTATACGTAAATATATATATACACACACCCACACACAGCCAACACTTAAAACACCCGAAAATAACATCTACTTCAACGTCCTGTGGACCTAGTTATATTTTGTCAAGAAATGGGATCCTTGGTTTAGTTACTGAGGGAACTGAAGGATCAGTTTCACCATAAGTTTAATTCCTTATTACATTAAAATAACTTGACAGATTTATGAACTAGAATAAATTTTAAGCCCATCGTATTTGTGTCATGGTACTTAATGATAAATTAACCCCCAAACAGAAATTCAGTTATTTAATAAAAGCAACAATTCAATTTCTGAAATCACAAATAGAAATTACTAGTTTTCAGTCTTTCATTAACTCATTATCCATTATTTCATATAGAAACATACATTTTTAAAGCCAGAGAAAACCTTTGAAGGTCTAGTCCAGTGTTTCTCAACCCTGTTTACAGGCTTTTTTTTTTAAACCTAAGTGCCTTCTCTCTTCATGAAATTTTAATAATAAATATATATTGTTAATCTACCTACGACTGTATGTATATCTAGGCTTTATACATAAAAAAGATTTTTTTTTCACCCCCAAGAACCAATATTTGTCACCATTGAGAATCATCTTATTTCCCAAGTAAGGACACTGAAGCCCAGACAAGTTATACACTTCCCTAAAGCAATGTCAGAGGATCTCTTCAGCTAAATGCACGAACAACTCAAAAATTACTGGTGAATCGACTAAGAGGCAAACTACTAGTTCCCTACACCAATTACACATTCAATGCAACCACTGCTATCTTTTGGTTGTTCTTATTTTCATAAGAGGATAGGCAAGGTATGTAACTTGAATCAGTCAATTGTGTGTTCAAGTAACTGGTTTTATAGAAGCTGAAATGAACAGCTAAAATGGATTCTTATTATATTAAAATAATATTATCCCATACATCTCCAAATGCCCTTTTCTTTAAAACAATTTCTTCAACATCTTTATTAAAACAAACAGTAGCAGCATTCAGAATAATAATTTTAAAAATGATGCAGGAACACACTTCCAGAATTAAAATTCAAAATCTTGAGAAAATGATTTACTGTTACACTATTTTGAAGTGAAAAATGTCTATATATTTTCCTTCTAATTCCTGGACATGTTTTTAACTTAGAGGTTATTTTGGACTATGTAATTAGCATGATTAATCTTCTTACCAGTTCTGTCATAGGACTCATGACATGTATGTGCAATTTCCGCCCCTAGCTCTAAATAGTGACCAGCTTTATCCATTCTGGAACCATCTGCTCCTAGTGCAAACATTCCCCCAGCAAAGCAGGCCAAATGCCCCATCTTCTTTTCCAAGTGTCCATTTTTCCATTCTCCAATAAAGGTAAGACCTCCACGGGACTTCTTAATAAGATGTTTTTCTATAGCCTACAAGAAAGAGAGATTCAAAATTTTAGAAGTAAAGTGTTAGTGTTCAAATTTCCTACATCCCTCTGGCTATCAAAAAACCTTAGTAATATGATACTCTATAAAGGAGTAACCCTCCCAAACTGAGAGACTTAATTAAGTCCAATAAGGAATTTTTGGAGTGAGTAATCAAGTCACATATAACCTTGAACAAATACCCCAATCACCACTGTAACAGACGAGGTGGGAGAGGGGACACTGGCCTCAAGATTGTCTATCGACATCACACTAGCCACATTACAGGTTTTTTCTTCTTATGCTAAATGAAATTCATAATAATCCGTCAACTGAGATCATAACAACAAGTTATAACCCAAAAGGCTCTGTTGACTTATTTTCAATTTCATACAACAAAAACTGATTAGGAAGAATACCTAAGTTAATCAGGAAAATGATTTTGAGAACTAGTTAAAATGGTTTCTCCTCTTGCCAAAGTACTTTAAAAAGGCACCATTAGGGGAGACATCTTATATGTGATAAAGCTTACCAAACTAGGTGAAAGTTCAAACTTAACTCCATAGTCCCTTACTTTGCAAACTTAGGCATTTGTTTTTGATGTTGTGCCATGGTTAAGAGAGGCCACCTGATAAACACAGTCCATCCTCCTCGAGTGTCGATTTTACCCATAAGATGTGAGGATGGTTAAGAGAAATATTTTATATTAAACTTGAATATAACATGAAGTAGAGTTCAATAATCACACTCAATTGTAAGAATGAGATTTTTAAGAGTTTTGTTCCTTTGGACTATGTTCTCAGACTTTGCTGAGAGGGGCTATAGGTGAATTCTCCTTAGGTACTTCTATGGAAAAGTATAAGAAATTGCATTAATTCAATTCTCTCTGGTAGAATTATTATATATGATTAGAGACTATGCTTTTCTGACAAAAAAAGGAATAAGAATTAAGCCACATTTTTATCGTGGGTCGTTCTCTGACAAGCTCAATACGAGTTTTAGAAAAATTTATTCTATATTCTTTATAATAATAATGTTTGTTTTATAGAACTATAAGGACTATGTCTTCATCATCTTATACTCCACAAAACCTGTAAGTGTAGTATGTACTCAATAAATGTTTAATTAATAAGTCATTTTATAAATAAATGGTACTCTGAGATAATTGTATTTGGCCTGTTAGGTGAATGAGGTATGGTTGATAAGCAAAATGATAAGGGACCACCAGTGGATTATAAGTTTTTATTGTTGTTGTTTTCTTTTAA
Source organism: Equus caballus (assembly GCF_041296265.1). Classification (NCBI taxonomy): domain Eukaryota; kingdom Metazoa; phylum Chordata; class Mammalia; order Perissodactyla; family Equidae; genus Equus; species Equus caballus. The sequence continues at coordinate 56,987,789 of NC_091688.1, forward strand.
CCATATTACTCTGAAGCACAAATGAAAAGATTAGTTTTCTGAGTACAGAGACAATGTTTTTTCATCTTTGCAGACCTCATGGTATCTAGCATGTTTTCCACATTTAAGGCACTCAATAAATGCTTAAAGAATGATATCCTTAGTTTAGATTCTAAACCTTGTATAACAGCTTTGTCATTTTGTTATTTCTATTCATTGTAACAAAAATCTTACTATGTTATAATTAAAAGATATCCAAACATATCCCCACAAACCTACTAGGATTAAAATAAAAGGTGGGTAAAGACAGGACTTTTACCAGTAATTCATTTATAGACTCCTGAAATTTCTTGTTCAGCTCTCTTCTCTTTCTAAAACTGTGACAAATGTCTAAGAGTTCAACTTACATAAAATGCCAAACTGTTGAATGGCAGTTAAGAGTAATATTATTGCTCTTCTATTAAAAGTATTAAACAAATCTTCACAAAGACTGGCATTACTTTCTTGCTCTAAAAGGACCTTTAATAGGTATATTTTTTCTTCACTATTTTAAAAATTAAAGACTAAGTATAAACTTGATCTGAGTATGAAACTTATAACTGTGCATAATTTTTTAAAAGAAAGCTAAGATGTAGGAACCAGGGATATGGGCACCTGTAAGCGTAGAGGAGGGCAAGATGAGGATGGAATAATTTAAATAGATGAGCTCATAAAGGTAAATTTAAAAAATGATTTATCTCAAATTAGAATAGATCTTAAAATAAGTAATCATTTATATCTCTTCCGTGCATTCCATATGTCACATATTTTATAATTTGTATATACTGTCTCCTAACAGAATTAATAGTTATCAACGATAATTAACATTGAAAAAACTGCATACATGTCTCAAAATGAAAGTTGGCCAACTGGTCATTTAAAAACACTTAGCAGGTGCCCACTTTAGATTTAACTAACAAAAACAGGACACAGAAAACAAGTATGGAAAGATTTTTAGTACACATATAGCAGATGATTTACGGAAATAATTTTAATTTATGAGTAACTTTGAAAACAGGTATCATGCCTTTCAAAGTATATATGATTAAAAAAGCCATGACAAATATAAAATAATGTTCTTTTTCCTTTAGAAAGAATTAAGCAAAGTAAAATAAAAAACAGCTTTAGAGTACAAGGAAGCAGCAAATATGAGAAAAAATGATTACATGGTATACGACACGTCATGCTTTCTCAAAAATAAAAACATTAAATACATTCATTTATCAAATACTTATTGAAAACCTATTATATCAGCTATTGTGCTAGGTGCTAAAACAATGATAAACAAATTAGTCTGCCTTCAAGGACAAACAACCCGTCTTGGGTTGACTAAGTGGGAATGACTGAGGGCTATTTTCAACACTACGATTCTAAGAATATTACATTTTTCTTAGATAATGACTTTTCTTGGATCATAAAAATTTCTAGGTTTAAAGTTTAATAACAGAGAATAAAACTCTCCCAACTTTTCAAAATGTAAGACTTTATAAAGAATTTTATAAGTCACGTATTAAAATGCACATTCCTGATTACATATCAACTTAGTTCAATTTCTTAGTTAACACGATCCTTCAAAAAACATTTATCAAATGCCTATAATGTGCAAAGCACTATATGCCACATTTCAGTTCAACTCCTGTGCATTTTTGTAAACAACTAAAGGAAGCTAGTTCACTAAAAAGTGAGGACATAAAATGAGTACTAAGATCCTTGGTTTAATTTAAAGACAAAACAACAGTTCTAACTCTGAATACTGATCATTGACTACAGTCAGAACAGTGTTGTTATACACAAAATATATGACCATTAAAGGGATCAAAATCCTTAAAGGGATATGAGTTTATACTGGAACGGAAAGCAAATAACTTATTAAGTGCTTAATACGCTCTTCTATTTCACAGTTTTTGCTTGGAAATATTGCATGTTAACTGTTTCCAAGAATGAAACTTGTTCCAATTTTAAACAGTCACAGTATCATGGTATGAGATTATATAAATATGAAACAATATAGTACAGTGGTGAAGAGCATAGACTCTGGAGCTAGACTGTTCAGTTCCAGGCTCCACCACTTACTAGCTCTGCGACCTGCAGTAAGTTACTTAACCTCTCTGTGCCTTAAGGTCCTCATGTGTAAAATGGGAGTAAAGATTAAAAGATTTCATGTTTTTAAAACGGTTAGTACAGTGCCTGGCATGTGAAAAGTACTATACAAGTGTTTTGCCCTTATTATTTACCAATAAGGCTCTCAACGTGTAGGTTCAATGGGTCATTTGAATGAAGAAATGTTGATGGAAATGTACGTGAAGTCAGAAGTTTTCCAGTCCCTGTAGACAACTAAAAGTAATTCAAATAAATTTTCATATATAAATATGCTACACAAAATTCTCTCAACAATTTCTTTAAAATGCCACAATAAAGGAAAATTATCTTAAAATACTAACAAACTCTACAGTGAATGCATATAATAAAATGTGTACAAGATGTTCATCAGTCACTATCAAATATGAGTACTCAACATGTTAAGTAGGTAAATGTTCTGACAGTAATTACCTCAATAGCATCATCATACATTTTTCTCGCCTCATGGTCTGTTTTATCTGACATCAACCACGCTTTTAGTAAGTATTCATAAAAACTGTCTCCCAGCCCTCCAACTGATGTATGATCTGTAACAAAAGAGAAAAGAGAAGGATGGAGATGGAGGAAGGGAAGACAGAAGACAATTAAATAATGTTTTTCAATTATAGTAACTATATTATAGGTCAATAATTTAAAAATTATATTCATAGCCCTATTGCCAACATACTCTAAATTTAATCCAGTAAGAGTAGACCATAATCACTCTCCTCTATATGTGTATCAAATTTTCTAGAAAATTTTTTTCTGTTGGATGTGATATTTCACATAGTTAGTGGTTTTTTCTTCAGTCACATAGTTTGTACACTGTCACACAACCAAACTTTTCTAGAATTGAAAATAACTATCTTTCATATATTAATGGCTGTAACTATCATAATTACAATAATTATAATGGCTATAAGATTAAATATAAGAGGTTTGCTTTAAATCTAATGTTAACCAAAACTAGCTCATTTTTTTATAGGATGGTTGATGGTGATTTCTGTGCCATAGAAAGTAAATTAAATCTACAAAGAAAAAACTCCCAAGGCGATCTTACTTTTTTATCCCTGACTTTCTATAAACCCTGCCCTACATCTTTGAACTTTGTTTCAAAACTCACTCCCTGCATGAACAGAAAAATATCACATTTTTTACAACCCTTCAATCATTCATATAGTACTATCATTGCTTTTTCAAGTTAGTGAAGAAAGGATGGACTATTTAGTGGCTTATGGAACAAATGGCTATGTGGGGGAAAACATATATTAATATTTGTATCTTTAGCTCACAAAAATAAATTTGTGGTGGGTTAATTTAATCTAAAAGTAAAACACAAAACTATAAGTACAAGAAAATGTCTCTCTTCCTAAGCAGATGATCTTCTTAAGCAAAACACAAAAATGAAGAAGCCATAAAGGAAAAGATTTATAGCGCCATATGGTACAAGCTGCCATAAATGAATAAGACAAGAAATAGAATGGGAGAAGATATTTGCAACATACATAACAGAAATAAGGGTTAATGCCCTACACAAAGAACTCTGATAACTAAATAGGAAAATTGACATAGGGCACACACAAGCAATTGACAAAAAAAGAAACACAAAACTAACAGTTAACACATAAGAGAAGAAGCTTGACTTCACTAGTGATCAGAGAAAAGCAAATTAAAATAATGAGATTCCATTTTTGTCTACTTAATTGGCAAACATTTTAAAAGACTGATAACATCCAGTGTTGATAAGGTTCACAGTTGCTGGGATTGGAAGGCAATTTTGTTGTAACCATCAAAATTTAACCTAGGTTTTCTAGTTCTGGAATTATCTTGTAACAATACTTGCACAAATACACAAATATAGATGTAAAAGAAAAAAGTTCATCCCAGCACTATTTCCATTAGTAAAAAAATAAAATAACATCAAACATCTGGGGAAGTGGCTACATAAATTACAGCATAAACAAACTATTGTGGATCATGCACTCATTAAAGAGAATCAGGTGAATCTGTAATCTGATATTGGAGGAGATCTTATTATACGCTGTTAAGAGGGGAGGAAAACAGCAAGTTTCAGAACAATGTAGTTTGATACTACTGAAAATTCATCCGTTTTAAAGAATGTTGCTGGACACATACAAAACGTATGAAAAGACAACTGTCAACAGTGATTAGCTCTAAGGAAGGAGTCCTTCAATTTTTATTTTATATGCTTATGTATTATTGGAATACAGGTAACACGTAGTTAAGTCATCTTTTGATGTAGAAAGGAATAAACGGGAGAAAAGTGCCATCATTCACTTTAAGCAATATGTCCGCTGATACACTAATAGTTCATTTGTACCTTAAATAGGCTGCATCTCAAATGCTCTTACTTCTCACTTTTTTTCTTTAATCATAAATGTGCATTTCGATGAACGTTTACATATGTATACACCCACAAAACCACCACCAGGATAAAATATAGAGCATTTCTAGCATCCCAAAAGTCTTCCCCATGTGGCCCTCACAATCAATACCCAACTCCAAAGATAACTATTTTTCTGACCTCTCTCACCACAGATTTGTTTTGCCCAGTTCGTATAAAATAGCCATTTCATATAAAATGGCAATTTACTTTTAACTATGATTTGTTAGCTTAACAATCTTCTCTTTCACTTTCCATCCAAATATCTAGAAGAAGGACACCTCTGCTTTCTGTAGAATTCCTGAATCGCTAACATTAAGTGAGTGGGTATTAGAAAAGACACTTAGAGGAATTAAGACAGTTACAATATGACCCCCTATTCTAGGCTTCAGACTGCAGAAGAAAATCACCATTAAACTTCTAACAGCTTTCAATACTCCTCATACTTACATTTAAGAACTTTAAATGATGGTAACATATGATGATGGGTTTAAAGGATAAATTACACTTAGATGCTAAATTAATTCTAACAGATTTAAACATTTTATAACTAAAAAAAAACTGTAGAAGATAAAACATACTTGTAAAATAAACAAAATGGAGTAGACATGGAAAATTCCTCATTAATGGCCATTTGGGACAGAGTAAGGATTAAGGATGCCTTTGGGGCACATTATTTGGTAATGAACAAGAAAGTAGTAATTTTATATTTGGAGAGCTACTATTTTAAAACAGCTGTATCAAAATATCCCATCAATACTGCTACTCCAGTTTTGTGGTAATGTCAAAATGTCCTGACTCATTCAGTAAATGATCCCATTACTATCCTACCAGCTGCTCAGAGCTTTTCTTAGATTTCATCAACTGCTTAAAATTACGCTGTATTTTAGTTGTCCTCATATTTTAACCATGACTTTCTTCTATAGCTTTTAGATTTCCCCTAGATTTTCTAGTTGCTCTTCTATTCTCTCTCCTCTTTTTCTTTCATCATTTTTATTGTTTCCCAGTCTCTCAGTCACTGAGTCAGCCCTGCCCCTCTTATTCTCCTGGAGACCAGCCTTCCAGTCTCTACAGTCTAAACACACCGTACGGCTATCATCCTGAGGCTTCTCTTTTCTTGCTTCCCTGAATTACACTATTTCCTCAATCCTAGGTCTTAGTTTACACAGTTTCACTGAATCATAATTCTCATATAATTTCCCAAGAAAGAGTAGGTGGGATGAAACTGTGTTGTCTGACATGTCTTTATTATGCTCTTCCTCTTAATTTCATTTCGTCTAGGTATCAAATTCAAGGTTGGAACTCATTTTCCCTCAGAGCTTCTCGAAGGTGGTGCTCCAGTGTCTTGTACCATCAAGTATGATGGTGAGAAGTCTGATGTTATTTTATAGGCTCTGTGTGTTCTCAATCCCCCTTCCTTACACTTGACTTGCCTTCCTTAGCTTTAGAATCTTCATTTCCACATTGGTTAAATTTTTTCCTACATTCACTGTCCTGGGCACTTTTCAAACTAAAGATTAGCATCTCTCCACTCTGGGAAAATCCTCTTTTGTCATTTCTTTGATTATTTTCTCCACTTCACTTGCTTGGTTCTCTCTTCTGAAGCTCTTACTAGTTGGAAATTGGACCTCGTGGATTGATTCTCTATTACTCTTTTGTCTGAATTGCTACTCTCTTAGTCTTCTTTCTCTATATACTGGGAGTTTTTTAAAAATCAACCTTATCTTTTGGTCCTTTCACTGAAGTTTTAATGTCAGCAATTATACTTTTAATCTCTGAGCTCTTTTCTTTTCTCTAATTGCTTATTTTTCATAGTATTCTATTCCTATTTTATGCATATATTATCTTCTCAGAGTGCTTTGAATAAAAGAGAGGATTAACAATGTTTATTTATAGAACTGCCTCAGTTTCCCCTGGGATTCCCTTTTTGACTTCAAATAGTTTTTACTGTGAAATTTAACATGCATATAAAACGTACATAACACATAAATAGAATGTTCATTATAGAGAACACGTGCATTATCTCTGCTCAATAATGCCAATACCCCAAAAGCAATCATGCATCCCTTATCAATCACAATTCCCACCCCCCAAAAGGTAACCAACTTCTTGATTTTTGGGGGGTTATCACTTTGATTTTTTTATATGGTCATCATCTAATACCTTCTCTCAACTCTTTTGGTATGCTTAACAAACAGCACCATTTATTCTCTTGTGTCTGGCTTCTACAGCTCAACACTTTGTGAGATTCAACCATGTTGTTGTATATAGCTGTATATCTGTATATAGCAGTATATCATTTACATGCATTGCTGTATGATATTCCATTGTGTCAATCAGCCATTATCTACTTCACTATGTTTAGGAGTGAAGTTCTTCTGTTTCCTCCACTGAACAGCAGGTATTCCTCCACTGAGTAGACCTATTTGTCACTAGGTCTCTCTCCTGAGTGGGAATTCTGACTGGATGCTTTCTTTTTGTTCTTTTGAGGAATATTAGCCCTGAGCTAACATCTGCCACCAATCTTCTTTTTGCTGAGGAAGACTGGCCCTGAGCTAACATCCATGCCCATCTTCCTCTGTTTTATATGTGTGACACCTACCACAGCATGGTTTGCCAAGCGGTGCCATGTCTGCACCCAGGATCGAACCGATGAACACAGGGTTTCGCCAGTTCGGATCCTAGGCACGGACATGGCACCGCTCGTCAGGCTACGTTGAGACGGCGTCCCACACGCCGCAACTAGACGGACCCACAACTAAAATATACAACTATATACTGGGGGGTTTTGAGGAGAAAAAAAGCAGGAAAAAAAAAAAGGATTGGCAATGGTTGTTAGCTCAGGTGCCAATCTTTAGGGAAAAAAAGTGTGCTAAGAGAAAAAGTAAATATATAAATTTAGCCGCCCCTGACATAGGAAGGGTTAATAATCACTGGAAAAAGCTTGCCAACAAACTGTGACCCGGAGGTGAGAAGGCCGGTTAGCCAATGAGGGGTAAGACCTCCAGGGGGAGGCAACCTAAGACAGGCATCGGCCGCCCGGGGGCACAGACGGAGACACGATATCGGGAGCAGGAGGTGTTGCCTAGGAGGCCTTGCATGCTCCGAGAGAAAGTATACGAGCACAGCAATAACATGATAATATCAAAACAGAGGCCAAGGGAGGGCTCCTTGAGAAATCACTAAGAATTCTTGGCATTTGCTAATTACTTCATCCAGAACACCTGTGTATGTTTAACAGATGTAAGCTATGTATATATTGAAACGCTGGTTATAATAAACTCACAGTGGCCATCAGCCCTCTACACATCTATCCTGATGTGTACATTGGATTGCGACACCGACAATAAAGCCAAAATTGATAAAATTACATTGAAAAATTGCAAATATAGAAAATTTCAATATGCTTATTTGAAAACTGATAAATCAGAAAAATATTAGATGATGAATCTAAAAACAGTCTTGTTTAATATACTGAGAAGTTTCAATTATCTTAAAGGAAATTAGACTGTGTGCCAAACTATGAGCAACTTGACAACAGACACTCATTACAGTTTAGGCTTCTTTATACACCCTATGGCACCTAGCACAATTCTCACTTTTGGTAATGTGTGCTCACTAAGCAATTATTAAACGAATGGCTTAATTTCCATTTTCAGGTATAAATAGCATTTCACAATTATAACAACTTGTCTTTAAGGTACTTTTTCTTTTTGTAACTGAAGGACCTTTAAAAAAAATGAATCCATTTTCATAGCCTCTCACTCTTTTTCAGTTTAGGGAAACAAATAATGGATTATGAGGTAAGTAATAATACCTAGAATAATACCTAATACTTAAAAGGTCCACAAAGAACGTTTGCAGAATGAATGCATTAAATGCCTGAAGTACTCACCCTTACAAGTTTTAATAAAATTTCCATGTATATATTTTTAAACACTTTCCTAATTTCCCCAGTACTAAGTCTATAATTGTAGAATATTCAATTGTTTACACGAAATATTCATTGAAAACATAATTTAAAAAACTTACAATACCTCATTAATGTGGATTATCAGGAAAATGCATAAAAATCTTGATATTAAGATTTTCCCTTTGGAGTTTTTTAATCTTCTATAAACACATCTTTGTGCCTAGAGCCCAGATGAAATATTTCAAGCTTCTCAGTTGACTGTAGTAAGAATGTATTTTGTAAAAATATCCCAATACCCAATTCCATTCCTCTCCTCTCTTTAAAAAGAGTTTAAACTTACTGCTGCTTCTTTCTCATAATCTACTTGCTCCTTAACCCCCTACATTCTGGCTGTGGTGTACAGCACACAACCAAACCAAAATGGTGTTCTACGGTTTAACAGACATTTCTCAGTCCCAATACATCAAATAAATTTTAAATGCGGGAATAAAATGATTAGATCATACAAAGAGCACTGTGGAGGATGAACTGGAAAGGGGTGATACTGAACTAACAGAGATAATTGAAGGCCTAACTTAATTGAAGGGAAGAAGAAATGAAGGAACAGATTTTAGAGCTGCTAAGAAGGTAGGAAACAACAGCCCTGGAAGCTGGTCAGACTGTCAGGTTTCCGACACGAGCCACACTATGTACAGCGTGGGTGAAATAAATCATGAAGAGGAGTAAATTTTAAAGAGATAATACGCTCAGTGTTGTACATAATGAGTTGAAGGTACCTACAAAATACTCAGGAGCAAATATCCTGTACCTGTGGGGATATAAGTATAAAGCCAAGAAAAATCAGTAATGAAATACTGACTTACATCAGGGCTGGGGGGCAATTTTTTCTGTAAAGGGCCAGACAACATATAGCTCTGTTGCATGGTCCGCTCTTTTGCTATTGTTGCTGGTGATGACGATTGTTTAAACAATCCTTTAAAAATGTAAAAAACATTTTAAACTCATAGAACATACAAAAACAAGCCATAGGCTAGCCTGTCATAGTTTGTCAATTGCTGATTTGAATCTCACCAATATACAGCACATAGATCATCCAATAAGAAGAGACAAGGTTGGTGAGGCAAAAATGGAAAAGGGAAGAAGTAGAAATTCCTAGAATATCAACATTTAAGAAGCTGGGTGAAGAAAATGAAACAAATTCCCATCCCTTAAAAGTGCGCTGGCCTTGAATCTTGCTTTGTCCAACTGAATGTGGTAAAAAGTGTGCCAGTTTCAAGTCTAAACCTCAAGAGGCTTTGCACACTTCACTTCTTTTTATGAGAACCTGTTATGCTGCCATGATAAGAAGCCTGGGATAGCCTGAGAGATGATGAGAGACCACAGGGCCCAGAGCTGAGTCTTCCCAAATGGGGCCTTGCTAGATCAGCCAGCCTCCAGCCAACCTGCCAGCTAACTACAGACACATAAGCAAGTCCACATAAGATGAGCAGAGCCAAGCCAAATCAAAAGAACCTCTCAGTAAACCTGTAGATTTTGGAGAAATAATAAATTATTTGAAGTCACTAAGTTTTAGAGTGGTTTGTTATTCAGCAATAGCTAACTAATACATTGTCCTTCATGGACTAGTCTATAGGGCAGTCACTGGGCCATGCAAGAAATAACTTTTAGTGGGGTGGCAGAGAGCAGAGCCCAGAATACAATGTATTAAGAAGTAAACGGAAGGCAAATGAGAAAAATCAACAGACAATCTAGGAGAATAGAATGGGATATTCAGGAAGCAATAATGAACAGAGAAATTAATACTTTGAACCATAAGTTCATGATGAGATTAGGCAATGGAGCAGTGACAGTGTGCTCAAGTTCTCATCTTATTCAGAGGGAAGACACAGTCATGACCAGTTCTGGATGTCATCAGAAAAATATAAACAATCAGGGCATAAGGTAAAACTCAAGGGCAACTGTTAGATGGAATTATATATATAATTTTCAAACTAGTAAAGAAAAAAACTACGAAATAAAAATCATAAGGCAGCATGGGGAAGGATTTTTCTTTTTTTGTTTTTTTGGGAAAGATTAGCCCTGAGCTAACATCTGCTGCCAACTGTCCTCTTTCTGCTGAGGAAGACTGGCCCTGAGCTAATATCCATGCCCATCTTCCTCTATTTTATACGTGGGACGCCTACTACAGCATGGCTTGCCAAGCGGTACCATGTCCGCACCCGGGATTCAAACCAACGAACTGCGGGCCACTGAAGCAGAACGTGCACACTTAACTGCCGTGCCACCGAGCCGGCCCCAGGGGGGAGGATATTTTATGAATGCATAATAGCTAGAAAAAAACCCAAATAAGATAACAGGAATTACCTTGGGAAAAGACCTGGCTTCTGACCAAGATGGAGTAACAAGGACTGAGTTTACCCTGCAACCTGAAACAACCAAAAACACTGAACAAAACACATGAAATGATGGTTTTCAAGACACTGAGCATCAGGCAAGAAGGAACAGTGATCTCTGAAAGATCAAAAACAAACAAGGCGAGTCCTACAATTGCCCCCAGATTATTGCCTCAGGAAAGTTTCCAGGCGGAGGCACAGGGAGGAGGAATAAAGGAACAGTCCAGAATGACCAAAGCAGCTAGGGCTCATAGGCCAGGGTACAGAGAGATGAGACATGCACAGAAAGAGAACCCTGGATATCTGCAAAGGATTCCCCTCGAGTATTCAGCAGGACTGAGCAGCACACACGTGTGAGGAAACTACCTGAGACCGGGAAAAGAACCACATGAAAGGACTGGAGGGAACACTGCCTGGTGCTCACAAAGAGCCTACTGGTAATAAGCCCTCTTCCCATCAGTCAGACTAGAAAAATTCACAATTCACGGGGCATCAAGTACTCAGGAAGATCTTGCCTCAGTAGGGAGGATAATTAGCTCTGAATTGAGCAACACACCAGATACACCTAACAAATCACAAAAGTAAGACAGGAAAAGGTAAAATAGTTTCCCCATACCTTAAGTGTATCCCTGAAGAAAGCTAAAGAAGATTCTAGGAATACAAAAATGCCCAGCATCCATCAAGGTAACACTCACAATGTCTGCCATCTACTCCAAGCCTCCGAGGCATGCAAAGAGGCAGGAACAAACAGCTCACAATGAGGAGAACAAGGAACCAGTCAAAACTGACCTAGATCTGACACGGAAGGTAGAATCACCAGATAAGAACATTAGAATTTATTATAATTGTGGTACCTATGTTAGAAAGGTAAGTAAAGACGAGGAAGCTACAGAAAGATCCAAACTGAACTTCTAAAGATGAAAACTATAATGTTAAGAGAGAAAAAATACACTGGAAGGGATTAACAGTAGGTTAGACAAGGCATAAGAAAAGATAAGTGAACTTGAAGGTATTGCAATAGCAGTTACTCAAAATGAAATAACAGAAAAAAAGAATTAAAAAATAGAAAAAGAAAAAAGCATCAGTGAGCTAAGTGGCCTAATATACAGATAATTGAAGTCTCTGAAGCGGAGGCATGACAGAAAAACTATTTGAAGAGATAATGTCCAAAAACTTTCCAAATTTGATAATAAATATAAACTCACATGAAAATTAAACACAACATATCAGAATTTTTGGGAAGTCACTAAATCACTACTTAGGAGGAAATTAATAGCTCAAAACCTATTAGAAAAGAAAAAAGGTTTCATATCAATGACTTCGGCATCAACCTTAAGAAACTAGAAAAAGAAGAGCAAATTAAACACAAAGGAGGTAAAAGAAAGCAAATAATAAAAGCTAGGCCAAAAATCAACGAAATAGGATCTACAAACATTAAAAAGATAAGAGAACATTATGAACAACTTTATGCCCCAAAATGAGAAAAATCAGATGAAATGGACAAATTCTCTGAAAGACAGAAATTACCAAAAGTCACTCAAGAAGAAATAAATAATCCGAAGAACCTTTTATCTGTCAAAGAAATTGAAATTGTAGTTAAAACCTTCCCAAAGAAAACTCCAGGCCCAGATGGTTATACTGGTAAATTCTACCAAACACTTAAAGAAGAAACAATCAATTGTGCACAAACTTTTACAAAAAAACTGAAGAGGAAAGAATACTTCACAACTCATTCTGAGGCCAGCATTACAATGATACCAAAACCAGAAAGAAAGTTACAGAGCAATATCTCTCATGTAACAAATCAAATACAAGAAAATATTAAAAGGATAATACACCAGGACTGTGATTTATCCTAGGAATGCAGGGCAGGTTTAATATTTAAAAATCAATCAACGTAGTTCACTACATTAACAAGCCAAAAAAGAAAACAGATGCAGAAAAAGTATTTGACAAAATTTGACACCCAATCCTGATAAAAACTCTCAGCAAACCAGGAAAAGGGAACTCTGTCGACCTCACAAAGGGTACCAACAGAAAAACCTACAGCTAACATCATACTTCACAGTGAAAGACTAAATGCTTTGTCCCTAAGATCAGAAACAAGACAAGAATGTTCACTTTCATCACTTTTCTTCAACACTGGACTGCAGATTCTAGCGAGTGCAATTAGGCCAAAAAAGAAAGGAATTAATTAAATAAAATAAATTTAAATAAATGGCAGCCATACTGGAAATAAAGAGGTAAAACTGTCTTTACTTAGAGATAACACAATCATCTGTGTAAAAAATTCAACAGAGGCTACCAAAAAACTACTACAACTAAAAAGTGAGGTTAGCAACTTGTAGATACAAGATTAATACACTAAAATTAATTTTATTTGATATATCAGCAAGAAAATATCAGAAACTAAAATAAAAAATACCATTTGTAATAGCATCAAAAATATGAAATGTTTACAGATAAATCTGGCAAAACATGTAAAAGATCTGTACATATTTTTGAGGGAAATTATAAAGAACACCTAAATAAATGCAGAGAGAGATATAATTTATGGATTGAAAGATGTCAATAGTATTAAGAAAATGTTACAATGTCAATTCTCCCCAAGTTGATCTACAGATTTCAACACAATCAAAATCCCAGCTTTTCTAAAGAAATTGAAGAGGTGACTAAAATTAATATGGAAATGCAAAAGACCTAGATAACCAGGACAATTCTGAGAAAGAATAAATTTGTAGAGCTAACACTCTTGATTTCAAGATCTGTAACAAAGCTAACAAATCAAAACAGCATACTATTGGCATAATGACAAATAAATAGATGAATAGAATCCAAAAATAAACTCCCACCTATATAGCTAACTGATTTTTGACAAAGCTCTGAAGGCAATGCAGTGGAGAAAGAACAGCCTTTTCAACAAACGGTGCTAGAATAGCTATCCATATGATGAAAACGAACTTTGATCTCTAAACAAACATCAACTCAAAGTGGATTTGAGAGCTCAATCTATAAAAATTTTAGAAGAAAACACAGGAGGAAATCTTTGTGACCTTGTATGAGGCAAAGATTTCTTAAATATGACACCAAGAACAATTCACAAAAGAACAAATTGATAAAATGGACTTCATATTTGGAATCTTTTGCTCTTTAACATTGCTAAGAGAATGAAAAGACAAGTCAAAGACCAGGAGAAAAATACTTGCCAAAAACATATCTAATAAAGAACTTGTGTCTAGAATATATACCAAACTCTCAAAACTCAGATATTAAGAATATAATCCATTTTTTAAAAACAGGCAATTGGAAAGTGGTTTGATCAGACAATTCACCAAAGATAGATGACAAATGGCATATGAAAAAATGTTCAACATCGTTAGTCATTTGGCAAGTGCTAATTAAAGCCACAAAGAATTACCACTACACACCTATGAACATGGCTAACACTAAAAAACTGACCATATAAAGCGCTGGTGAGTACATGGAAGAACACTACTGATGAGAACGTAAAACGGCACATCCACTGTGGAAAACAGTTTGGCAGTTTCTTAAAAAGTTAAACATACACATCTATCATATGATACAAACATTCCACTCCTAGGTATTTACTCAGGAGGAATGAGAACACATGTCCACACAAAGACTTGTACGTGAATGTTCATAGCACTTTATTTTGTAATGGCCCCAAACTGGAAATAACCCAAAGGTGCATCGACAGGTGAATGAATAAACAAATGTGGCATTCCACAAAGTGGGATTCTACTCAGAACTATTGATATATGCAACATGGATGAATCTCAAAATAATTATGCTGAATGGAAGAAGCCAGACAAAGATAAAGCGTACATAAAAAGGATTCCACATAGAGTTCTAGAAAATGCGAACATCTCCAATGATAAAAAGCAGATGAGCAGTTGCTTGAGGAAGGACTGAGAAGGAAAGTAAGTGAAGAATCGTACAGGGGTACGAGGAAATCTTTCAGAGGTGACAGACGTGTTCATTCTTTTGATTGTAGTGATTGTTTTCAGAAGTGTATACTTATTTAAAAACTTACCAAATTGTACACTTTAAACACGTACAGTTTATTGTATGTCAATTACTTTTAATAAAGCAGTTTTTAAAAAAGTAAACAAAACAAAACAAAAAGGATATGTGGAGTCCAAACCTATCAGTACATCAAAAAATTTAACTTGTTTTCAGTTTCTAAAATACTGAGACACTCGCATTGGAATTAAAAAGATTTTTTAAAAACCTATATAAATAGTTTTTACTAAAGACATACTAAACTAAAATTGTCCAGGAAATTAAAAATAAAGAAATGGTCAAGAGAGAGTTGGGCATGGATAGGAGGCTTATACAGTCTTCTGGAGAGTAAAGAATAGGAAAGTGAGGGGCCAGGCATTGGTGCAGCAGTTAAGTTTGCACATTCCACTTCAGCGGCCCAGAGTTCACTGGTTCGGACCCTGGGTGCAGATCTACGCACCACTTGGCAAGCCATGCTGTGGCAGGCGTCCCACATATAAAGTAGAGGAAGATGGGCATGGATGTTAGCTCAGGGCCAGTCTTCCTGAGCAAAAAGAGGAGATTGGCAGTATATGTTAGCTCAGGGCTAATCTTCCTCAAAAAAAAAAAAGAAAGAATAGGAAAGTGAACTGATAAAGTTGAAGAGTTGTCAGGGGTACTAGTGACCCAATTCAAATTTGAAACTATAATTTTATAGTGACTTTAACCTGTAATATTGATAATTTTCATCAGCAATGTTCAGCTGACTCTGTACATGAACGGGAAAGGCAGATGGCTGGGTTGATACAAGTTTTGGGATTTGTAGGACAGATAACATGGAAAGATAAAGGCACTCGAATATTCCCACTTTGGTTTGGAACCTATGCAGTCTAGACTAAATGGGAAAGGAAGCAATAAGATAATCCTCTTAGCCGAACATTCAGGATTCTTACTACCTTGTTCTTCTGTTGCATTCAACCAGTAAAACATTAGCCCGGGTGTCACTTTGTCCCACTATTATCCCCAAATGGACAATTTTCCCCATCACTGCGAACCTCAACATTGCCTGTCAGTTTTTCTATGACTCCTTGTTTAGTGTTCTTTCACACTCCCTAACACAGAAACTGGAGGCCTCGTCTTCAAAAGTCCCTAGCTCTAACTTCCTCACTCCCAGCAGACAAACGTGCCTCCTAATTCACAGAAGAAATAGAGACCATTGGCGGGAGAGGGAGAAACCTCCCCGAAGTGCACCTTTCAACTTTCTGCACCCCAACCTATCAATTTATCTGTTTCCTTTGCTTGTCAAAGAGGAAGAAATAGTACTTCTCTACTCTACACACCCCATCAAGCTCTGGGGCCCAACCACTTCTGCTTCCTTCTCAGGAGTCCTCCCCATCCTGGTTTATCTTCAATTTCTACCCTTCAACTGAATCGACCTCTTAGCATTTAAATGCTTATTATTAACATCTTAAGATAATCTAAAAACCTTTCTTGACTCTCCCATACTCCTTTAGTTTGATTTATATCAAGTGTTTGCTGAAAGAGTGAAGAAAGAGAAATCATGGATGATGTCTAGATTTCTGGCTTGGGCAAAGGGGTAAACAATAGTCTTTGTCACTGAAATTGGGAATACTGGCAGGGGAAATAGCTTAAGTGGAAGGAGTTTGGATTTGGGATAGGTTGAAATTTGAGGTGCTAGTTGGATATCTAAATGGACATGACAAACAGGTAATCAGGTATGTGGAAATCCAGAAAGAGGCTAAGCTGGGGGTATACATTTGGGAGTTATCAATATATAAAATGGATTTAAGCAAAGGGAGTTCACTCAGAGAGAACGTATGGAATGATTAAAGAACACAAATGGTACTTTGCAGTATGACACTTTACAAGTAAGAGTCATTAAAATAACATATAGGGTATTTTTTCATTTGTACTTTGGCCTCATACGTATATTCTGGATATGTTGTAGATCTGGATACAGAAAGGATTAATAAATGAGCAGGAAAGAAAACAAGATAAAGATGATAGAACTAAAGGAGATGAAATAACAGGGAAAAAAGCAGAGAAAGGTAAAAGTCTTTGGCATCACAGTTTAGGGGAAATTTCTTTTAGATCTGCGAATTATTGCCAGGGTTTACAGATTTAGCTATAGGTTACTTAGGTTATAGGACATAGTCCCAGCCTTGCCTGACAGGTTCTCTCCAGTTTTTCTAGACTGTTGCTCCAGTAGAAGATTACATTCTTAATAAATGAATACACAGCAGAAGCCTGAGGTCCATGGGAACCATGGAATTTATCACCCTGTAGTCTGACTGACTGACTTGAACCACTTGAGCCATGACTGCTGAGGTGACAAATCTGATGAATCACGTCACCCCAAGGTCTTTTGGATATTCAGAAATTGATAATATATTATAAAGCCCTAGTAAATACCAATGATTCAGTATGCTCTATCTCAGCATGTCATGGAGTTAATGGCAGGTTTCCAAAAGAAGCTATTTCTTGATGTGTTCTTACAGGAATTTCTAGACTAAAACTAAAATTTTATCATGTGTTACAGTTTATCAAGCATTTTCAAATATATTACCTCATAAATATGACCCACATGATCATCCTATTAAATAAGTACAGCTAGAAGAGATAAAGAAACAAAGGCACGGAGAAGGTCAACAGCTTATCTAAATTACTAAGCAGGAAAGACAGAACTAGGCTGCTGACTCCAAAGAGTATATCCATTCTTGTTTTGTCCACAATTCTTAAACTCAGCAGTATAAAATTCAATGAATCAGTAATAACCAATTTTCTCACAATTTATTCACTTTAGTCATTAAATGGAATAGGCTAAGCAATATACTTAGAAAAGTAGTGAAAAAATAAAGTAAAAAAACATTGAAAATACTAATGATGTGCCTTTAAATCTAGATTCCTTACTATATTCTTTTCTTTCTGTTGCCAAGTACTTTTCCTGAAGGTAATTACCAGTAATTATTCTGTGATTGCTATGTGCCTGTCACAGACATCATCATTCCTCTAATTATAATACAGTTAGCTGGAGCCGAACTGCTGCATTTTGGTTCAATCCACTGTTTGTTTTGCACACTATTTATAGATATGACAGATGTATACCGCTCAAGGATAATAATGGAATTTGATATACTTTTCAGAAGCTGATATAAAATATACAAAAACATTAAAAGGAACAAATTGAACAACTGAGTAAGGACAGCAGCTGCTAAAAAGATATCAGGGCAGCTCCCCCAGGAATGTAAAGGTCTCATGCCAAAATAACCAGTGAGTAGCTCTTTTTATAACATTCTCAAAACAAATAACTGCTGGGAGTGAACATATTCTGAAAAAGTAACTTGAATTTATTTTGTAGCAAAAAAACAAAGAAGAATGAAAGAATTATTTCTTATTGCAAGTTTTTTATTGTGGTGAAATATACGTAACATGAAAGTTCCCATTTTAACTATTTTTTAAGTGCACCATTCAGTGGCCTTAATTATATTCATAATGTTGTACAACCATCACCACTATTTCCAAAACTTTTTCATCACCCCAAATAAAAACTCTGAACCTATTAAGCAATAATCTCCATTCCCCTGTCACCCAAGCCCCTGGTAACCTCTCATTCACTTTCTGTCCCTATGAATTTGGCTACTCTTGATATGTGACACAAGAGGAATCATACAATATTTGTCCTTTTTGCGACTGGCTTTTTTCATTTTAGCATAATGTTTTCAAGGTTCACCTATGTTGTAGTACCACTTGGAACTTCATTTTTTTTTTTTTTGAGGAAGATTAGCCTTGAGCTAACATCTGCCACCAATCCTCCTTTTTTCTTTTTTCTTTCTTTCTTTTGTTTTTGTGGGTTTTTTTTTTTTTTTTTTTTTTTTTTGCTGAGGAAGATTGGCCCTGAGCTAATATCAGTGCCCGTCTTCCTCTACTTTATATGCAGGATGCCTGCCACAGCATGGTTTAATAAGCGGTGTATAGGTCTGTGCCTGGCATCCGAACCAGCAAACCCCAAGCTGCCAGAGCAGAGGGCATGAACCTAATCGCTACACCACCAGGCTGGTCCCAAGAACTTCATTTCTCTTTTTGGCTCAATAATATTCTACTGTGTGGATATACCACATTTTGTTTACCCATCTGTTGGACACTCGAGTTGTTTCTACCTTTTGGCTATTGTAAATAATGTTGCTGTGAACACTGGCATACAAATATCTGTTTGAGTTCTTGTTTTCAATTCTTTTGGGTATATACCTAGGAGCTGAATCTCTGGATCACATGGAATTCTATGTTTAACTTTTTGAGAAACCAACAAACTGTTTTTCACAATGGCTGCACCATTTTACATTCCCACAAGCCATGTACAAAGGTTTCAATTTCTCCACAACCTTGCCAACACTTATTTTATGTCTTTTTGAGTACAATCATCCTAGTAGGTGTGAAGTGGCATCTCATTGTGCTTTGGATTCGCATTTCCATAATGACTAATGATGCTGAGCATCTTTTTCATGTGTTTATTTTCCATTTACGTATCTTCTTTGGAGAAACATCTGTTCCAGTCTTTCACCCATTTTTAATTGGGTGTTTGTCTTTTTGTTGTTGAGTTGTAGAAGTTCTTTATATATTCTGGATATTAAGCCCTTATCAGATATACGATTTGAAAATATTTTATCTCATTCTGTGGGCCATCTTTTACTCTCATGATAGTGACCCTTGATGCACAAAACTTTTTTAATTTTAATGAAATCCAATTTACCTGTTTTTTTTCTATTGCTGCCTGTGCTTTTGAGGAAACCATTGCCAAATCCAAGGTCATGAAGATTTGTCCCTGTTTTCTTCTGAGAGTTTTACAGTTTGGGTTCTTAAATATACTGTCTTTGATACATTTTGAGTTAATTTCTGTATACGGTATAAGGTAAGAGCCCAACTTCCCTCTTTTCATGTGGCCATCCAGTTTTCACAACATCATTTGATGAAGAGAAAGAGTTACATTGTTAAAAATTAAGATGCCATCAATGCTACACTGCTGGTCATTTCAAAGGCTGGCAATTCTCAAACAGTGATTTACTTTTTTTGAGTATTCTAGGATTTTGGTGTGGAAGATGGCATCTTCTTTAGTATTTAAAATCGTTTTTAATCTTATTTCAAAAGTAATAGATGTCTGTTATCAAATTTAGATTAATAAAAGTAAACAAAAAGAAGAAAATAAAAATGAACATTCAGAAAAAAACACATAACACTTCGGTTTCTATTCTTGTAGTTTTTGTTTTCTCTTTCTTTTTCTAAATATCTGTCTGTATACGTTTATCTAAGTCAAATATTCTATAACATAATGTATAATGGCTGCATTGTATACCACATCTGGGCAAACTATAATTTATTTAACCAAATCTCTTTCATAGGATGTTCAAAAACTGTACTGCCCAATGCAGTAGGCACTAGTCACAAGTAGTTATTTAAATTTAAATTAACTAAAAGTAAATAAAATTTAAAATGCAGTTCCACACAGTACTAGCAATATTTCCAGCACTCAGTAACGACATGCGGCTAGTGACTACTATATTAGATAGAACAGATATGAGCGTTTTCTTCATGATAGTTCTATTGGACAAGCCTGCTTTAGAATGTTTCCAAATTATACCTATTATAAATCATTCCAAAGTTATTGTAAATAAACTTTATATATATACTTGTCCCTGTTTTCTTCTGAGAGTTTTACAGTTTTGGTTCTTAAATATTTGGTTCTTAAATATATATATATTCTGAAAATTTCTTTGGAATAAATGCCTAAAAATGAGTCTCTGGTTCAAAGAACATCCAAATTTTCACACTTTTTGACGCAATGGATATAGGGATGTGTTCATTTCCTTTATCAATTAAATAGATAAAGAAGAGTGTCTTCTGTTTAAAAGCTGCATTGATTTGACTAGGGATGTGGTGAAGCGAGAAAAGAGAGGGGCAAAGGTCTCTGGTGACCAGTCTATGGAGATGCTACAAATATAGTACAAAGACGGCAGTCTTTGTAAATTGCAGTCAAGTAGCACCATTCGTACAGAAAGAGTATGCTGTCATACTACATTGTCCCCATGTACCATTTATCTGCATTAACACCACTTAGGGTTAAATATGAGCATCTGTTTGTTGCCCATTTGTGGTTTTCTTTTTTTAATGAACTAACTTTTCTCAGTCCATTTTTCTACTGGGTTGATCATCTTTCTCTTATGATCTTATAAGAATTCTTGATATAGAGAGATATGAAAACGTTGTTTTCCAAACATGCTCAAATACATTTCCTTAGCTTGTTACTTGCCTTTCATTATGAAATGTAAGAGATTAACATTTATATAGACTAAAAACTGACATCTGTTTCTTTACAGTTTCTGCTTTACGTGACATTCTTAGAAAAGGCTTTCCTGATTATATAATCAATATCTTACAGTCTCATATTTTTTACAGTTAAATAGTTATACCATATAGAATATATACTGCATATGATATAAGAAAGGAATTAAATATAATTGTTCCCCCAACGTTAGAATATTCCCAAATCTTAATATAATTCTAAGAGGACAAAGTTTATAATAAGATTTACCCAAATTACTGAGTAGACATCCAAACTAGTCACCCTTATCTGGAATAGGAAAAGTACATTTTTATATTTTAGAAATGCTACTCTAAGGTTTTTTTTTTTTTTTAGACAATATCATTTTTACCCCATCTAGGCATTAGATCTTTATATATTTTATTCAAAAGAGAAAGAAAAATGAGCTACAGGTAAAGAATTTCAGGATAGAGGAAAAGAAAAGTACATAAAAAGAGCGAGAAGCTTGAGATCTATTCCTACAGCCATGAAAGACATAACTGTATTGATCAATCTGCTTTTCTTTCATAAAATAAAGGACAATTTCCTGGAGAGCAGCCCAAAGACAATTCTATGGCAAACGTTTTCCTCCTCTTGGTAGGACACCCTAGCGGATCCAACACATTTTCCACACATAAAATTAAGTGATTGTTACTTTTACCTCTTATTTACTACTTCAGTATGATTTCGTTAATCTCAAAAATAATCAGACACATTACACTAGGGGCAAAGTTGCAAGTGCTACTATTTGTTTTAGTTTTTCTACCCTTTAAGGGAGAATACCATTGAAAAAGCCTTAATTTATTAAAATTCTTTAAGTTTCACATTTCCACATAAACACTTTATTGTTTTTAAAAAATCAATTCCTTCAAAGATCAATTCTAAAGCTCTAATAAGAAAATTATCCCTTCCCCAAACAAAACGCTGTCTCCTCAGACCGAGGGAACCACTTCTGCCACAGTCTCACACGACAATTGGGACATTCTTCTACGAGCACGTTTATCACATATTCCAACTGCTTCTGAGTGTGTCTGCCTACCCTGCCAGCCTGGGAGCTCACTGAACTCGGACCAGGTCTTATATATTCTCTCCCCATCTCCAGGCTCGTCCAAGAACTTGGCGCCGAATTTGGTAAATGCAGACGCTGATGGCTTCTTTTAAAATGAACGATCAGACCTGACAGTTGCCGAGAGCAGTTGCCCCTTTTTCCAGTCATCGAACATACTCATGTGTTCTTGATATTCCTTTGATAAATACTGATCCCAAGTAATACACTTATTTACATAAAGAGAAGATTTATAAACAAGGGCTTAAAGTACAACCCTTCATAAACGCCACAATACATTTTAGCAAAGTACTTACATAGACACGAAATAAAATATTCCTGTGAGATAGGTTATTAATATTCCCATTTTACAAGTAGAAAAACTGAAGCTACAAGAGATTAGAAACTTGCCAAAGGTAACAGCACTAGCAGATCACAGGGTTAGACAGTGACTGAGGGTTTCTAACTCTACACGCAGTGTACTTTTCGCTACATCAAACAAAAGTTTTCAGACAACCTTTTAACAAAGTATTAGTTATACTAGAAACACTTACACTGACCCCAGCGACCTGTTCTTGGGTTCAAATAATTTGGATAAAGACCATTTGGACGATCCATTTTCTGAAGCAGTTTCCGGATGTGCATGACCTAAGCAAAAGAAAATTTAAGAACGCAATTAACGAAAAATAAAATGTCATCAAGGCTTTATATTAATCTAGGCTTTGTGTTTTTTCCTCACTCAGAACCTATACGACCTTCTCAGCTTCTGTGTGTGTGTGTGGGGGGGGGGGGGGGGGGGTCAGGAAAAGCTTCTATTTTTTAAATGACTCATTATTCTTATAAGATGATATATGATCATTATTTAAGAGTCAGACAACAATAAAAATACAAAAAAAAGAGCACAGAGAGAAACCAATTTAAGTCCCAAAATTTTAGCAGCCAAAAACAGACATCAGAAACATTAGTGATAAATATCATTCCAGACATATTCAATATGTACATACCTAAATAAATATAAGAACAGAAATAATTTCATAGAAATGTAATCATAATATGACATTTGTAATAAAAAAATGAAACTAATCTGAATTTAATAGATTAAAAAGCAAATGAAGTAAAACTAAACTGCTGAACTTTGAATACTGATCCTATAACAGATATCCCTAAATTCCTATAATTCCAGAACTTTCAGTTCCTAAAAGATCTCCCCAGAGTTAGGGGGAAAAAAAGTCATGAAATATATTAAGAAGCTAAAGACATTCCCAGGGACTTTATTTTGATTCATCTCTAAATTGGATGGATTTTCTAAGTGCTAATTTAAAAAAAAAGGCACAAAGGTGTCCTATTCCTGGTATTCTTATTTGTTTGAGAAAGTTATCCTTACATCGGAAGGATAACCTAGTTGGTATAAAACACTTGGGAAAACTTTCCCCCCCCGGACCTTACCTATACTTCACTATCTTCTGGACTTGAACACACACTTGAACTTTTAACACAAAGTTTCTAAACATCTTTCATTTGGCTGCATTTTGTCACCAAGTAGTTTTACAAACATGCTCAGGGACGCTCTATTACCCTGGTTTTTCATGTTTGAGGCCGATTCTACGCACAACAATCTCAATCTGAATAATTCCACGCACCAGGTTTAGTCAGTTCAGAACGATGCTGTCACTAAAGATGAAAAAATCAACATTCTTTTGTCTTCTGAAAATTAGGCAGACACTGAATCCTCTCTGCCTCTCTTCAACATTTATCATTTCCCTCCTAATTTTTCTCTAGCTGTTGTTTGATTTCCATACGTTTACTAACTTGTCTCAATTTTGTTTTCTAAGTCCCTTACCATATTTTGAAAACTTTCTTTGTGTTGATTCCATTTTGGCCTCCATTTTGTTGATAATTTTATTTTTTCTTACACTTTTTTACTGATTATCATATCTTACTGTCTCTGAGCACTTGTATCTCTGTATATATACTTGTTTTACACAGATGAAAGCTCCATTCTCTTCTCTCTCATGGTGACATTTGGTCAGGGTTTTCAATTGTTATTTTCCGATAAGTATTTTTTGGCCGTAAGTTATTTTTCATGTTTCTTCCCTCTTTTTTTCTGGTAATATTTTTATATAAATTCTATACTTGTTCTTTTTTCATGAGTTACTCATTGCTATTTTTTTTCTTGAACCAGTTATTCATAAGAGTTTTTTGACATAAAAGGTCAGGAGAGTCCACATGTACATGTGCTTTGTTAGTCTATGCTTCTCCCCAGACAACTGAAACTAGCAATGCAGCACTGCTCATAACAGAGAATCTGTCAATTTATTCTCTTCCCTCTCCAAAGTTGTCAGGCACAAATATAGCTGGTCCATAAATCTTCACTGAATTCTATTTTTCTAGCTTCTCAAGAGCATCTTGTTTAGTGGGATCCAAAGGAGCATCCATCCATCACATCATCAGCCTGTCAGCCTGTTCTCATTGTTGCTAACGAGCATTTTGCTTTTGTACCTCAAGAGGTACCACTTACTTTGAAGAACTGTGCTCTACTGCCTTTTTGGTTTTGAAACCTGCAGCCACAAACATCCTCTCTTCAGTGTCCGAAACCTCTCTCTGCTCTTGATTGCTTCAGCCAACCTTTCTTCCTATTTTGTGATATGAAACATCAAGTATCTCTTACTTTTGCTAAAAATGGAGTTTACAGTTCTGTTTCTCCTTGTTGCTTTTAGGTGATTCCTATGTGTGTTAGGTGTTCCACTTCAGAAATACCATGTTAGATTATCTTCATTTTATGAATTTATCTTTTTTTTTCTTTTTTGGTGAGGAAGATTGGCCCTGAGCTAACATCTGTTGCCAATCTTCCTCTTTTTGCTTTAGGAAGATTGTCTCTCAGCTAACATCTGTGCCAATCTTCCTCTATTTTGTATGTAAGACGCCCCCACAGCCTGGCTTGATGAGCAGTGTGTAGGTCCATACCTGGGATTGAACCCATGAACCCCAGGCTGCTGAAGATGACTGCATGAACTTAACCACTCTGCCACCGGGCTGGCCCCTGAATTTATCACCTTTTTAATCACTTTACATTTTTCCTTGTTTTCACTATGATGATCTCTTGCTTTTATTCTATGTCAGTAATTCAGTTTTCAACTATGTACAGTCAGTTCTTTGTTCTTTCTCATTTATTTATTTGTTATAGAAAGATATTATTTAAGGTCTCAATTTGTTTCTTTAGCTCCACAATCTTTTTGTATCATTTTATTGTTTGGAGTTCTTATTTTGCTGAATTCAATTTCTATTAAGTATGAATTACTCATGGTGACTTTTTAAAATTTGAAACTAGGTTCTTTGTCATTCTTTTACATGCTATTTACCACCTTGCTTTTGTTTCTTGCAATAGGTTTGCATAACTTCCATGCTTTCTCTCTTCATCTTGCTCACATTTAACATGGTCAGCTATGACCTGAACTTTGATTTGACACTATATAGCTGAATTGTCCTTGAATTCCTCCCTACTGTGTGTGTGTGGGGGGGGGGGAGGGGGTGTCCCTCCCCTCCTGGATACAATCTGAGATCTGGAGTACCAGTGCCTTAGCTGATTTCCTGAAGTCCATGCATTCAAGGAGGATGGACGGTGAGAACCCCCTGGAGCTGTGGGCAGTTGTATACTGGACATCCTAGGCACTGGTCTCCCTTGTAAGATTAATAGAGAATACCACGAATTTGTTAACTCACTTTCTCTGCCCACTAAGGATTCAGGATAGGGTGGGAAAATGACTTAATTACCATGCCAGAAATCATCTTCTTTTTTTTGGCTGTCACATGTTTATGACATGAGGTTGCTGCCTTTCCTTCCTTCACTGCTGTTGATGAATTTATGCTGGTCTTTACTATTTTTGCTGCTATTGTTCATTTAGTCAGGAAAGGGAAAATTCTCTGATCTGGCTCCACTTTGCCATCTTTACCTGAAAATCCTTCTCAAGTGATGAAATGAAAGGAATACATAGTCTACTCACATCCCAATTTAAGACATATAACACTACAAACGCCTTTGATGCTCTGTTTAACCACTGCCCCTCATATATCACTGCCATTGTCCTAGATGCAGTCAGAGTCCTGAATTTTATGTTGGTCATTATCTTGACTTTACTAAAATCACTTCTGAATGCCTAAACAATATATTGTTCAGCTCTGTTTGTTTTGAACTTTAAAAATGTTGTATTATGTCCTCTTAATTGATGAATATAACCACAATGCATTCAGTTTCACTGCTGTATTGATTTTATTATATAAATTGTTAATGCAAACAATGTTTCTATGTATATGATATAAATATATATAACAAAGAGTGGAAATGCTAGATTATAGGGTATATGTATTTTCAACTTGACTAAATTTCTGTCTTTTAAATATAAGCTTTCAATACTGCTGGAATTAACTGTTATAATCTACAACGCTACCCTTGCCATAACATTTCCACACATATATGAGGGTCTGTTTAAGGGCTGTTTCTTCCATTCATCAGTCTATTTGTCTCTGTACACCAACACTACACTGTCAGTGTTGATAAGTGGGTAATGCAAACCCACCCAAATGTTTTTCCTCAGGAATATCTTGAAAGTTTCTCTTCTATATAAATTCTATAAGTGTCTAGTCAAGTTCCACTACAACAAAAAACCCCGTGGGGATTTGACTGGCATTGAATTGATGCTACAGATCAATTTGGACATGACTAAATTTTTTATAATATTGTTTACCTATACATTAACATCATACTTCTCTCCATTTATTTACGTTTTGAATTTTGCTTATCTTTTGTTGATTTGTAGAAAACTTACACTTTTGTTCCCACCACAGAAGGTATATTTTTGTAAAACGATAGTTTCTTGTCTTCTGTAGCTGGTACAGAGAAATGCTACTGATTTTTAATATCTATCGACCTTTTATTCAAAAAATATATTAAGCTCTTATTTTTAATAATTTAATTGTAGACTGTCAATATTTTAGGTAGTCATGCAATCTGTGAATAATTACTGTTTTCCTTCTTCCTTTCCAATTCTCAAATGTTTTGTTCATTTTGTTTTTCTTGTCTTACCATGCTGAGAAGGAACTTCAGCACAAGGCTAAATAAAGTTGGCAAAGGAATTTTTTAAAAACCTGCTAGCAGTTACAACTTCTCAACAGTAAATATTTTAAATATGTTCTCAGTGGGACATTTCTTTAGATAATTTAAACAGAAAAAAGAAGCCCAGAGTCCTGATAAACATACTTCTAGAAAGGCAAACATCTTCTAAGCATTAATCAAGTATTTGGGTAAATCTTGCAAAGAAAAGAAGGCAAAAAAACTAACCTTTTTGTAGTAAACTGGATCCCCTGTCAAGTAGCTGAGGTGAACAAACTCCATATGTAGCGTACCAAATTCAGCAAGAATGCTGCTGCCTGCAGATGCCCAGCCCCAGTTTCGCCCTACTCCACTGAACGAAAGTAAGGTAAAAGGAGACAGGATTGGGAAAAGAGCAAAACATTTTTTAAATGAATACATAACTTTCAACTACATCTCTTAGAAATTATTTCTAACACAATAGCTTGCTTACATGTAAAATTTTATTATTTTAAAGTTCTTTTGAATAGATAATACATCTACATGTTTTAAAAATCAAAATAATATAGAAAAGTATATTTCACCCCATTCTCACATATAATCTCTTTCATTATCTTCTAATGTATTGGGACAGAATTTTTGATGCATATATAAGCAATCCAAATATATATTATTTTCTTCCTTTCTTAAACAAAACATAGCAAAGTATACTTACTGCTTCATAGTTTACATTTTACTCTTAAGATAGACCTCAGTGGTCTTTCCATATCAGTTCATAAACAATTTTCTCATTTTGTTTACAGCTGCACAGAATTCTATGACATTAATAATTTTCAATTGGAATGCCCCACCCCAGAGGCCCATGAAAATGTGTGAGGGCATTTTGAGTTCTCTCAAATTGCATTTATTGTGCTGGCACCAAAGATGTAACAGGACAGGATCACACTATGAAGAATTGTCTTGCCCCTAATGCTGACAGTGCCTGTGTGAAAACTGCTGCATTATGCAAACAGATATAATTTACTTAATAAATCCTTGATTGGCGAGGGGGCCGGCCCCATGGCCGAGTGGTTAAGTTTGCACGCTCCACTTCGGCAGCCCAGGGTTGCACTGGTTCAGATCCTGGGGGTGGACATGGCACCACTCATCAGGCCATGCTGAGGCAGTGTTCCATGCAGCACAACCAGAGGGACCTACAACTAGAATATCCCACTATGTACTAGGGGACTTTGTGTAGAAGAAGGAAAAAAAAAAACAACAAAGATTGGCAACAGATGTTAGCTCAGGCGCCAATCTTTAAAAAAATTTTAAAAAGAAAAAAATCCTCAATTGGTGGTCCTTGGCATATTTCTAATATTTTGCTATTATGAAAACTTTTACAATGAAGAATCTTGTGTACATTTCATTTGTGCAGTATATCTCTAGGATATCTTTCTCCCTTTTCTTTTTAGCCTTATAATTTTTTATTGGAAGCCAGACTATATAAATGAAAAAGCATAGTAACTTTGGATGTTATCTTCTGTCCATGAAGGTTAAGGTTCTTCTGAAACACAGGTTGAGCACAAGCAGATTACCTTGGCTTTAAGCTTTGTTAAGGGTAGTCTGTTTCAGTTTCACCTCTACTTCTAGGAAGTGGCCCTCCAGCATCTCAGCTGAAAACCTGGGGCATCCACCAAGGGCCCTCCACCTTGGCAGCTCTAAACACTGACCTCTGTCTCTCCAGTACCACACAGCTGTTAAATTTCTCCTTTGCGCTTTAGCCTCCAAATGCTGTTTTCTGCTTTCTTTGAGCTTTGCCCCATGCAGGTGCAGTTATAGAATGAGCCAACAACTTGCAGGAATTTGTACATAAATTTTTGGGCTCTACCTCTGAAATTCCTTCCATCTTGAGATTCTGTCCCTCATGTCTCAGCCCTTTTGGTAGCTCCAAGTCCTGAGCATAGTCTCCTCTGCCCCAAATGACCAGCACGTTAGGCTTGGCCTCTATTGCCCTACACCATGATTTAGAACAGGCCCTCAGGGAAGAACTCAATGTTTACATGGAGATGACCTTCTCTTAGGATCATAGTGCTCAAGTCCTATGTCAGTTAAGTTGCTCTCCAATGCCTTCACACCATTTTGTCTAGCTCTCATGATTGTTTTTGGTGGGAGGTTTAGTCTAATATAAGCTATTCCATGGTTGGAACTGGACGACTAGATTAATTACTCAAGTAGCAGAGTTCATGGGTTATTCCTACTAGAAACCATTCTCTAGGATCTTTTCTACTTTTAGGAGAAAGTAAAAACATAAATCTTTCTCTTATTTTATATCCACTTGTGTACTGGTAATTCAATATGCTATATGTTATTTATCTGTTTGAGAAAACATTAAAATAGATATCAGGAAATATCACTAACTTACTTAAAGATTTGTATTCCTTTAGTGCTACTTTTACATTGTCTTTGAAATTATCATAGGCAAATACCACTAATAAATTGTTTTTGCAGCTAGACATGAGAATCAAGTAAGAATATAGACATAGTAACCATACAGGACATTCATTTCACAAATAGTAAGTGCCTACTACGCTCTGGGAGATACAGCAGTGAACCTGACATCTAACATTCCTGCTCCCATAATAAATAAGACCATTTTAAATAGCGATGTTATGAAGAAAACGAAATAGAGAAATAAAATATTGAGTCCTGGTGATAGAAGATGAGTTAGAAGAAAAACTCTTTATGTACAATGTTCAAAGAAAGTGTTTCTGAAATGACACAATTTAAACTGAGACCTGAATGACAAGAAGGAGCCAATGAGTAGTAGATCTGGGAGAAGAGAACTCCCACTGAAGAAACAGCAAATGCAGTGGCACTGAGGAAAAAGGTGGCTGGTGTGGCCAGAGCTCAGGAAGGGGAAGTGAATGAAACAGGATGAGGTTGGAGAACTAGATATAATCCAGGCTATGTAAGAATTCTGTAGGCCATGGTAAAATCAAAAACTTTTATTTTTAGTGTGATGGAAAGTCATGGAGGATTTTAAAAAATGTAACCTCATATTTAAGGAATAAAGCATACTATTTAGAAAGATTACCCAGGCTTCAGCATGGTGAATGGATTATAGTGTGGTTGAGTATAAACACAAAGCCCCTGGAAGGCCAACAGCTGTAAAAACTTTCTGGCCAAAGGTCCCAAATGAAAGTTTCACTCATAGTGCATTTAAACACTTTTCAAAATACTACATTCCAAACAATGTTGTTCACTTTTTATTTTACACACAGCCTCACAGGAACAATCTAAAATGTTAAATTTGATATCTACGTATATTCTAACAACTCAGAAAAATAAGAAAAACCCTAAAAACAGGATATAACACTGCTGAGGACAGAAAAGTTCCAACTATAAAAAGGTAGAGCTGTCAAAAACCAACCAGATCATAATTTCACACAAATACTATGATTTTTCAACTGATCAAAATAAAAGGTATAGATATTAAACTTTGCATATTTTTATGTAATCTATGAGTATTTTTATATATATTCAGAGAAACTGAACAAAAAATTTGCAATGAACACCAAAAGATAAAAACAAGCAAACAAGCAAAAAACATGATTTCTCTCTTGGCTAACCACAAGCAACTGGATTTTAGAAATGTTTGATAAACTTTTGGTGATTTGTATGATAAATCAACCTAAGTGTCCCATATTGTATTAAAATTTTTTGATAATGAGTTACCTATATTCCATTCGCATTTTGCTTAAAATATTGCAATTATTAAAAACAAAGCATGCAGGGCCAGCCTCAGTGGCCTAGTGGTCAAGTTCAGTGCACTGCACTCTGCTTCAGTAGTCTGGGGTTGAGTTCCTGGGTGCAGACCTACACCACTCATCTGTCAGTGGCCATGCTGTGGTGGTGGCTCACATACAAAAAGAAGAAAATTAGCAACAGATGTTAGCTCAGGAAGAATCTTCCTCAGCAAAAAGAGGAAGATTGGCAATGGATGTTAGCTCAGGGTGAGTCTTCCTCAGCTAAAAAACAACAACAACAAAAAAGCACACAAACAGATTGATGTTGAAATTTATCCCAATAAAAGCAAGGAAACAAATAAATTAAACAATGAACACTCAAAAAATGAATAATTTTAAGTTGAAATATCTTGATTTGTACGAAGAATCTTGTGATGGAGCTCCTATTTTTAATTAGATATAATTTATATTGTATACTTTACAGAATGAAATTGAAAAGACCTATGATTTTTGAATCATCTAAATTAGAAGAAATACTAAAAATAAAATAAAAA
Source organism: Equus caballus (assembly GCF_041296265.1). NCBI lineage: Eukaryota > Metazoa > Chordata > Mammalia > Perissodactyla > Equidae > Equus > Equus caballus. The sequence continues at coordinate 57,019,420 of NC_091688.1, forward strand.
TAGAAGTTTTATTTTTCAATGTAAAAATATGTAGAAGGTACTCTGAATGAAAGCAATAGAAGGCAATTTGTGAAAATATCTGGTCTGAAATATTTACACATTTTAATATGCAAAAATTTAAAATTGAGAATATCCTGCTTTCAAGCATAATTTATTCTGAGCAACTGCAGAGAAAACATTTGTTCAAACAAAAGCATACCAAAAGAGTCAACTGAAGGTGTCGATAATTGCAAATTCGGATAAAAGTACCAGGATGTATGTCTTTGTTTAGAAATGGTTTTATTTTTAGAAAACAGTTTTTGAATGGAACTATTTTACAGATCATCCAATAAAATGAAGCCAATTTGACAGTCATTAAATACTTTAAAAATCAAATAATTTTAATTATTTTAGCTCCTCCATTCATTCTCGAATTGCACACTTATGAATAATACATTATATGGTTACCCACATTATATGATATCATAACCTGGCTTTTTTAGTTTAGCATAATGTAAATATTTTCTCTGTGACAGCATGTTATTTAATATAATGTACTACTAAAATTTGCTTAACCAATCATCTTACTCTTGGACATTCAATGTGTACTTAACGTTTCTCTTTTTACAAAATATGCTATGATAAACATCATTTCCTACATAAGTCTCATTTAGTTCATGCCTCTAATTATTTCCTTAGGGTAAATTGCCAGAGATAGAATTGCTGGGTCAAAAGGAGCACGTTTTAAAAGCTTTTAATAGATAATGATAAACTCTTCTTCAAGGATGCTGTATACAAGTAAAGCTACAATGTAAGAATGGTCATCCTCCCGCGTCCTTATCTAAACAGACGTTAAGTTTTTTAAAAAAAGTTAAAACCTTCACTATTTGGCAGAATATGAATGCAACAGGTTTATTTCATTTGGATTTTAACGTGAAATCTCATTCTGTTACATTTTACTTAACTGGGAGAGGGATGTAATACAGTCATACGATCTAAAGTTCAAAAGCACAAACGAGCACAAGTCAAGGTCTCCCTCTGCGCCCTCTTCCCACCAGTCCAGCCCCAAACCAGTCTGCATTCTCAGTTTCTCTTCTCTCTTTTCGGAAAATTTTATGCCTATAAAAGCAGAATTTGAATTGTTTATTACATGAGGATTTAACATCATTTTATATGTTGATTGGTCATTTCTATTTCTAATTCTGTATTTTTCCGAACATTTTTAATAAATATTTTTTTCAAATTTAAGATTGTCTTTCAGTTATCGGTTAATGGAATGTTTTGTTGTTGCTTTTGGGTTTTTTTTTTTAATTACACAGCCCCTCAGCCAAGCCTTGGATCTATCTGGTTTATTTTTCTTTTTAAGTAAACAACATTGAGGTACAGTGTAACACAAAAATGCATCCATTAAGGTACGCAGTTTAAAGGGCTTTGACAAATGAATACAATGGTATAAGAACCAAGCCAATTCTTCCGAAACGTGTCCCCATGCCCTTTTGCAGTCAAGTCATACTTTTCCTCCACCCAGTCTGCTTTCTCCTACTATTGATTAGTTTTGCATGTTCTAGAATTTCATATGAAAATAACCACACAGTATACATTCTGTGTTTGACTCTCTCATGCTGTCTCACTAATTCGATTCTTATTGTAAGTGGTGTTCACTGTATGAATACAACTATTTAGTTGTGCACCTGATGATAAACATTTGAGCTGTTTACAGTTTGGGGCTGTTATGAATAAGGTTGTTATAAACAACCTTCATATGGACAAATGCTTTCACTTCTCTTGGGCATATAAATACCTTAGGAGTATGATTTCTGGATCATATCATAATTCTATTTTAAGTTTATAAAAAACAGCCAAACTGTTTTCCAAAGTGGCTTTACCACTTTGTGACATCCCACCAATCTAAGTCTACTATCAAGCTTTTTTGATAATTTTTCCTATAGATATAGATATTTTGATATCTATTTTTCTCCACTTCTTTAGTCCTCATTTCCTGCTTCATTTGGATCGAGTACTTTTTAGTACAGGCATACTTCGTTTAGCTTGTACTTTCCTTATTGCACTTTGTAGATACTGCATTTTTTATAAGACCCTCTACCAGCAAAAAGATTATAACTTGCTGAAGGCTCAGGCGATGGTAAGCATTTTTTAGCAGTACAGTATTTTTTAATTAAGGTAAGTATGCTGCTTTTTTAGACATAACGCTATTGCACACTTAGACTACAGTATAGTATAAATATAACTTCTATATGCACTGGGAAGCCAAAAAATTCATGTGACGCTTTATTACAAAATTTGCTTTGCTGCAATGGTCTGGAACTGAACCCACAATATCTCCCAACTATGTCTGTATTCCATTTCTCCACTGGCTTATTTTTGTCTGTGTGACCCCTTTAGGGATTACAATACGCACCATTAACTTATCACAATATACCTTCAAATATCATACCACTTCACATGTAATGTAAGAACATCACAACAGCATACTTTCATATCCCCATACCATCCTTTGTGCTACTCTGCTCACACACTTCTCTTCTACACATATTACAGACCTCAGGATGCAAAGTTATTATTTTCTTTTAAGTAATACTCCAGGACCGAAACAAAAAAGTAAGCATTTTATTCTCACATAATTACCCTTTCCACTGTTCTTCATTTCTTTATGCAGGTCTGCCTTTCCATTTAGTGTCATTAAAATTTCCCTTAACACTTCTGATAATAGAGGCCTGCTGGCAATAAATCTGATACATGCTCAACACAAGGTTGACATAAGGGAAGCCATATTGTAGAAAAGAAACTGTGTTGTAACTTTGAATGATCTCTGATTACCTAACCCAGACATGCTCTGCAGCTTTTATGGCCGTTTCCAGCTGCTACAAGTTGGTAACTTTGTTCCTTTGAGTTCCCTAGGAATGTGATGACCCCCAGGCAGGGAGTCCATGCTGATAGCCATCATCAATGACAACTGAAAGATCGGGGTATAGGGCTTTGCTGCCCCCGTCTCTGATGCATATCCAGTAAAACAAAAGACTATCAGGAAAGAAGACCTGATGTCTGCCCCCACCTGGAGATCAGATGCCTCCCCCAACCTGGAGACCAGCCCCTTATATAACTGGCCTGTAGTCTTTGGTCTGTAAGATGGTTCTTTCCGACATTAGTCAGCCATCTTCCCCCTTGCTAACAAGGTGTAATAAAAAGTCCTTTCTCTCCTACCACGTTGCCTCTTGACTATGGGCATGTCTTGCGGCACGCAGATGACCCCCTACTCCCTGCTTTGGGCAGTAACGAATTCTCTAAGCTTTTACTTGTCTAAAAAAGTCTTATTTTCACCTTTAGTTTTAAAGAATATTTTTAGTGGTTTTAGAATTCTATGCTGACTTTTTTCTTTCACCACTTTCCAGATGCATTCCATTGTCTTCTGGCTTGCACGGCTTCAGACAAGAAAGCAAGCAGTATTTCTATCCTTGTTCCCTGTGTATGTCTTTCATCCTCTGGATATTTTTAAGTGTTTTTTCCTTTTCCATTGATTTTCATTATGTCTCTTTATGTTTATCTTGTTAAGGTTTCATCAGGTGTCTGGGATCTGTGAGTTTGTAGTTGTTCATCAAATTAGGGAAATTTCTAGCCATTACTTCTTCAAATAGTTTTTCTGCCACTCCTCCTGCCCCCCACCCTCAACTACTACATTACATGCATGTCCATTATATGTTAAACATCTGATATTGTCCCACAGGTCACTTGGCTGTGTTCCTCCCCACCACCTCAGCCTTTTATTTTTCTTTCTATGCTTCAGTTTGGGTGGTTTCTGTTGCTAGGTCTTCAAGCCCACTGATCTTTTCTGATGCAGTGTAAAATCTCCCATAAAGTGTGTCAAGTGAATTTTTTATTTCATATATTTCTCAGCTCTAGACATTCCATTAGGTCTTTTCTTTTTAAAATCTCTCATCTTATTATGTTCACATTTTCCTTTAAATCTTTGAGCATACTTAAAATAGCTATTTTGAAGTCCTTTACTAACGTCTCTATCATCCCTGTTATTGCTGTGGATGTTTCTATTGACAGTTTTTCTCCTGATTATAGATTATATTCTCTTGCTTCTTTGCACAACTAATTTTTATTAGACTCTGTACAGTATGAAAATATGTTGTTGAGTATCTGAATTTTATTTTCTTTCTCAAAAAATTTTCAATTTTCTTTTGACTGACAGTTAAACAGCCTGTGGATGGCTTGGTTCTTTCAGGGACTGTTTTCAGGCTCTGCCAGGGCAGGTCCACAGCTCCCTTACTCTATGGCTAGTTTAGCTCTTCACTAAGGCAGGATGCTTTTGTAGGGCAATCCAATATCCCAAGTGCTCAAAAAGAGGTTCTGCTTTTCAACTGGCCCATTTACTCAACTCTTTCATTATTCTTAGAGTTTTTTAATCAATCATCTTTTTTATTCAAGGAAAGCAATCATATGATCTGTAATTAATTACAATTTTGTCTCCAATCATCTTTACCTTATTCATTTTTCCTATTTGGTTACACATGTTAGAGCCTCCAGAAAAATGTTAAACACTGTCTTACTCTTGGTTTTAATGAGACATCCCTAACAATTCATTAAATCTTTTGTTGAAGAAAGACTGTACAAATTCCAGGCTTTGTATCATGTTAGGAAAGCCTCCTGACTCCTAGATTACATAAATAAAATCATTCTCCATGTATTCCCTCTACTATTTTACATTAAGAGTATCAATAAAAATTGAAAAGGTTAAGCATTTTTGAAGTGAACTTAAGAAATGTTCATAATCTATGTAAAAAAGCCTTATACCTCTACTGACTGACATAAAATAAGACTTAAATCAAGAAAGGACATAACTTATTATGGGGAAAGAAGATTTAATGTAAAGATATTTCCAAAATAAAGTTCTAAAGTTAATGCAAATCCAACTAAAATATAAAAGATCAAAAAAACAAACTAGACATAGTAATCCTAAATTTCACACGAAGAAAACAAACACGTGAGAACAGCTAAGAAAATGCTGAAATACAGGATTCTAAAGGGACTAATACTATCAGACCATAAAGCAATTATAGTATAATAATTAAATCAATAAACTAGAGTTAGAATAAATGCATTAATGCAATATAAGATAGTCTATAAAATAGATTAACAAAAAATAAGAAAGTACTTTTTATACTTTATTATATTTTATCATAAAATTACTACTTCAGTGGGCAAAGAGGAATTATTTCATAAGTAACATCAGAGCAATAATCTAAACATTTCAGAAAACTAAAGCTCAATTTTTATCTTCTTTCTTATACCATAATAAATTCCAGACGGATCAAAGATATAAAAGAAAAAATTAAGCCATTATTGTACAGAAAAAGATGGAAATTTTTGAAGAAAAAAATTCTCATAAATAATAGCAAAAAACATTTGCAATATATATGACAAAGTACTAATTTAGTTAATATACAAACAGATCTTAAGAACTGATGTCTAAAATATCCAATAGAAAACAGGAAAGGATATAAAAAGGATGTGCACTGAATAAAACATATTCAAAAATCAACGAAATAAAAATTAAAATGATTTCATTTTTTATCTATTGATAAAAATAAACAGTATCTGCAAATTTCGGATAAGGGCATTCTCACACACTTATTATGGAAATGTCAACTGGTATATCCTCTTTGTGTCTATCAATATAAATAGTTCACATAACTCTTTGATCCAGCATTTCTACCAAAGATAGACCAACACGTTTACATGTACACACACATATGCACACACATGATTCCCAACATATGCAGACTAACTCTAGCATTTTTTAATAGCAAAAAACTGGAAATAACCTAACAGTTCATTAATAGGAAACTCACTTTAAATAAATTTTAGTGTTTTTGTAAGCATAATATTATGAAGTTCTTAAAAAGAATGAAGTAAATACATATAAAGTGCTGATATGGAATAAGTCTCAAGACCTATTGTTAAATGAAAACCACAAGTAAATAATACATACATACAAGGGCATGTGCGCATATATAATACATAACATGTCTGGAAGGATACCTAAGAAACTTTTAATAGTGGTTTCCTGGAGGGACTAGGGGTTTGGAATCGAAGCTTACTTTATAGAGAATATATGCTATTTCAATACATGTACATTCACCCAATACATGCATTTCTTTTTCCAATTAAAACATCTAGTTAGATAAAAAGAGAAGAGAAAATGTTGGTGGGGGGAAACAGAGAGAGGGAAGGGAAGGGAGAGAGGGAAGGAGAAGGCAAAGAGGGAGAGGGAGGGAGGAATCTATTTTACTGCTGCTTGTGTAGTCTGAGAAGGAAGGGAAGAGACAGTAAGAAAGTGAATTCTGGTTCCTACTTAGAAGTGGGTAGCCAGCATGACAGAGTACGTTTATTTAATGCAAAAATAGGGTCACATTCTTGTATATGCTGCTTTTTCACTTAATACATCACAAATATAATCTTTCCTCAAAAATTCACTTCTGGAACATCATTCCAAATGGCTATGTCACATTCCACTGTATGGACATGCCCCTCCTTTGTATTTAATGCCATTTCATTCTATTTTCATTAATATAAACATCACTGCCGTGAACAACCTTACAGTTAAATCTCTGTGCATACTTTCACTTATTTCCTTAATATAAATTTCCAGAAGTAAAATTACAAGATCATAGCGCAGGCGTATTTCAAGGTTTCTGAAACCTACTGCCAATCTACCTTCCGAGTTCCTCAAATTTCCACTTCCAAGAACATACGCGGTTTTCATTTCTTCACTCTGCCAATCCTAGATAACATCATTCCCTTTTTGTCAATTTTCTAGGCAAAAAAAAATTGGAATCTTATATTTTAAATCTAAATTTTTTTGATTACTTAAGTGACTAAAGATTTTTCATGTTTATCTTTCAACTCTATTTCTTTTCTGAATTACCTATTCATGTAATTAGCAGCTTTTTAAATAATTGGTGGGTGTTTTTCTTATAGTGTAAAAAAGCTACTTATATATTAAGAATGATGCTCATATGCTACCAATACCATCACTGCCACTAACATTTTTCCTAGTTTATTTCCCCTAAATTTTGTGTTACTTTATAGTATCCTTAAGTTCAACATGATTGAAAAATTCAAGAGAAGGATATGTTTAAAATTCAAATATTTCCTGAAGTAAAACTTTGTCAAATGCCTGCTTTCTCTGCCTCTTAGATTGGGTTCTCCAAATTTTAAGGCATAAAATCTTTTTAAAGGTCCTAATTTTTACCCACTTATTCCTTCTTGAACAACGAGAGATCAATCCAAGCTAAGTATTTACCCCTAATCACAGTAGACCATTTCCTCTTAGAACCCTTCACTGAACACCGGATGATAACAGAATAACCCTCTGTGGTCAAGATGCAGAAATTCAGTGCTATAGTAGTTTGAGGATTACGTGGAGGATGCTGAAGCTGTTGGCTGGGAAATTTAATCTGTGCGGTTCCTTCTCTCTTTTTAATGAAGCCTTCCATGTATGGTTTTCTGCTGGCTCAGCTTCTACTCTGCATACTCAGCTTAGCTTCATTCCTTGTGCTTTTGCCAACCATGACAGAATCATAACACTGCTTATCAGACTTCTGCCTGGGATAACTGTTATTTGCACACGATGCATGCAGTTATCATGTTAAGTGCTAAGCAGACAGTGGTCAACAAAACAGGCACGGCTCTGTTGGATGGATGTACATAGCAAAAGGACTGAATCTAGTACAGGGGTAAAGTATCATTGCTTTTCAATGTTGTTGCCTTCAAGAGAGCAAAGGATTCCAAGAAAAATGTTGTTTGTCTCCCAAGTTATCCCTACAAATGAGGGGGTAGTAATGATGTCTAGGGCCTTCTTTACTTATGCCCCAGAGACGTCTTGCTACTTTTTCAGAGAGAAGAATTTCAAATACACTTTCCAGATCTTCCTTCAGTCTCCTGATAATGAAATTTATCTCAGTAACTCCAAAGCGAGCTTTCTAGTTAAAAGTTGAGCCCCTTACAGAAATGGCACTGTTGCCCTTTTGTAAGTCTCCATACTTAAAGGATTGGCTGAGGCATCTGGAGGTTCATATATACTGGTCCCCCATAGTTCATCACCAGCCCTTCCTCTAAAAGTCCAAGTTTCTCCCCTATACTTTCTCATCTCTGCATCCCTTTTTGGGTAAACTATTTCTTCCACTCAAAATGCCCTATCCCACCTGTATCACCTACTAACATCTTACTCCTTTACAAAAGCAAACTAAACTGATCCATGAAAACTCCCTGATCTTCTTAAATAAAAGTAAATTTCCTTTTCACCAACAATCTCCTATCAGGTTGCTTGCACGATGATGTCATCTGCATTATAACATAATATTTAGGTACCTGTCATGTGTCATTCCACTGAATATCACAACCACGTAGCCCTGGCTGGTTCTTTGAAAGTGAGAACTGTGTCATTTCATTCAAAATGTCTACAGTATCTTGCTTAGGGGTGTGAAGAAAAAAATTGAACACCATCATTTACTGAGTGTCTGATATTAGTATAAAAAGATACATAGCAGATAATATGGAGAGTAAACGATACAAGGATATAATTAATGTATTATATCAGATGGACAGAGCCCTAGCAAAGTATATCTTACTAAAATTTACTTTAAGTGAAGAGAAAACAAATTGCCTAATGTAATTTATTTAAGTGATAAAAGATATTAAATCAGCAGTATAAAAACTTTCTCAAAATAAGATTCCAGACCCAAGTCACTTTACCAGAAGTTTCTATCAAGCATCTGTGGAAAAAAGAAAATTCTTATACAAACTCTTCAAGAGAATAGAAAAAGAAGGATCAATACCTACCATATTTTATAAGAGAAGCAAACCTTGATATCAAAACTGAACAAGATTAAGAGAAAAAGTACAGACCAATCTCATACATAAAAAAATAAGATGCAAAGATCCTAAACAAAATATTAGCAAACAAAATCCAGTAACATATAAAAACGGATAGGACATCTTGATCAAATTGGGTTTATTCCTTGAATATAATAATGGTTTCTCATTGGAAAACAAATCAGTATAAATGGCTGCAATAAAATGATTTAGGAACAAAATTCTTAAAACTTTAATCACTACAGAAAAATAGCTTTAAGAAGTTCCACAATACAAGATTATTTTAAAAATCTTAAAATATTAGAAATAAATAGAACTGCCTTAAACTGATAACAGTTACCTACAAAAAAATCAACAGCTAACATCATTCTTAATGGTGAAAATCTCACTTTCTACTGAGAATTCCTTGATCACTATTTCTATTCAATAATGTACTCTAAGGTCCTGGCCAATACAGTAAAAGGGGGAGTGGAGAGATACTGTCCTTATTCACACATGACATGACTGTATATAAAGGAAATGTTAAAAAACCTCAAATTATTGATATGAACAAGAGAATTCAAAATAAGAAGATTGTTGAATTCGAAATAACTTTACAAAAGCAGTCATATTCTATGTTCCAGCAGTAAAGAGAGAATGAAAATTTTAAAATAATACCATTTATCATAGCATTTTTAAAAAGTCAAGAATCTAAGAATAAATCTATCAAAATTTTTCTAATTTCTACTCCAAATTATGACCCTGAAATCTCCTAATGACTGAACTAGTCTCCCCTGCAGAAAAACAAACTATAAACTCTGGACAAAACGCAAAACGACAGTGACCTGAAGTCACTGAATAATGAACAAAAGCAGGCAGATTCTGAGGACGGTAGAGACCTAAGAAAATAGGCAACCATGGGGTAAGTTACCCATTTTCTTATAGCTTTTAGGCCAAAGAAAGTCCAAAATAGGCAGAACAGCTGAAATCTGATAGAAACTAGCAGACTTTCTTTGTTGAAGAATCAGAAGCCAGTGTTCGAAGCAATAACAGCTGCTGAAGAAAGAGGGAGCAGGAATCCTGGAGAGGAGACGCCCCCAATTCTGCATATGAACTCAGCAAAGCTAAAGTAGCATGCGCGAGGAGCAGCAAAAAAAGGAACCATGCTGAGGCCCATCTTATTAGTCAAACTGCTGAAAACCAAAAATAAAGACAAAATCTTCAAAGCATGCAGAGAAAAAAGATATTATTAAAACAACAATTCAAATTCCTATTTATCAGAAACAATGGAAACTAGATCAGAGCCAAACAACATCTTTTAAAGTATAGAAAGAAAAAACCCATCAAACAAAAATTTTACATACACTGAAAATATCCTTTAAGAATGAACGCAAAGACTTTTCCAAACAAAGAACAGTAAGAATTCACCCCTACAGATTAGAACTACAAGAAATGCTAAATAAAGTTCTTAAAGCTGAAGTGAAGTGATACTAGAGTAAAACTCAGATCTTCCAAGAGAAATGAAGAGCACTGGATATAGTAAACACCTGAATAAATATTAGACTACTATCCCTCTCAATTTCATTGAAATAAATCTATTTAAACAAACATTTTAACAATGTATTTTGAGATTTATAGTATATTAGATGTAATTCACTTGACAACTATAGCACATAAAGGATGGGAGGAAGGGTGTAAACGGACAGGTATGGTTGAAATGTTTCTATACTTTACATAAAGTAGTACAGTATTAACTCTGTTAACTGAAAATTTAATTATGTATACTGTGATCCCTATAGCAATCACTAAAAGAAAGCTAAGAAATAAATAAAAACACTAATAGATAAACTAAAACAGAATTCTAAAACATATTTGTTAATTCAAGAGAAGTTAGGAAAAGAGAAATGAAGAAAAAACAGAGAACTTAAATCAAATTGCATCAATAATTAAATTAAATGTTAATGGATTAAACATTCCAACTAAAAGGCAGATATTGTCAGACTGAAAAACAAAAGCAAGATCCAACTATATGCTGTCTCCAAAAGAAGGACTATAATTATTACAATTCAGTGAGGTTGAAAATAAATGAGTAAAAAAAGATATACTATGAAAACAGTAAGCATAAGAAGGGTGGAGTAGCTACATTAACATCTGATAAAACAAACTTCAAGACAAAACTATTACCAGAAATGAAGAGAGACACATTATAATGATAAAAGGATGAAATCAGAAAGACATATCATACATGTGTAAGTACCTAAGAATAAAGCTTCAAAATACATGAAGGAAAAACCTTACAGAAATAGAGAAGTAGACAATTCCACAATCATAGTTGGAATGGTTTAACATCTCATCTCAGTAACTCATAAAACAAGCATACCATTAGTTAATTCAATTAATTAATTTATTGATTAACTTAAATAATAAAAAATCAGGAAAGACAGGCAACATCAACTACCTTAACCTTACTGATATTGTAGAACACTACACCCAGCAACTGCAGAATATACAATCAAGCATAGTCGCACTGCCTAATGATGTTTCGGTCTATGACAGACGACATATACAATGGTGGTCCCATAAGATTAGTACCATATAGCATAGGTGTGTAGTAGGCTATACCATCTAGGTTTGTGTAACTACACTCCATGATGTTCACACAACAACAAAATCACATACGACGTATTTCTCAAAACATATCCCTGTCATTAAGCAATGCATGACTACATATTTATCAACAAAGACTATATACTGAGCCATAAATAAGTTGCAATAAATTTAAAAGGACTGAAATCATAGAGCATTTTCTCTGATCACAATTAAATTAGAAATCAAAACAATAAGATACCTAAGAAATCTAAAATTTGACAAATTGAACAACACAATTATAAACAACTGAATGTGCCAAAGAAGACATCCCAAGGGAAATTAGAAAATATTTTTTGATAATGAAAAAACAACATATTAAAATTTCTAGGATGCAGGCAAAGTAGTCCTTAGAGGGAAATTTATAGCTTTAAAATTCTTACAGGAAAAAGTGCTTATTAGGGGATAAAAAAGAGAAAGGTCTAAAATCAAAGGCCATGATTCCAATGTAAAAAAGCCTAAAAACACAAAATCAAACTCCAATAAGGAAAAGGAAGGAAATACTAAAATTACAGCAGAAATTGATGAAACAGAAAACACAAAAGATAGAACTAATGCTAACTTAATGTATCTAAAAACAAAAGTTAACTCTTTAAAAAGATTAACCAAAGTGAAAAAAGCCTAACCATACTGATAAAAAGAGAGAACACAAATTACCAAAATGAGGAATGAAAGAGAGGTTATCACTACAAAGCCTAGAAACAGGAAAGGCATAAGAAAGTAATACGTAGAACTGCACACCAAAAAATTTGATAACTTACGTGAAACAGAGAAATCCCTTAAAAATACAATTAATTAAAACTGACAAAAAATGTAAACAAAACCTGAATAGCCATTATATATATATTAGAAAAGTTGAATTTATCAAAACCTTACCACAAAGAAAATTTCCAGCCCAGATAATTGTATAGGTGAATCCATCAAACACTTAAGGAAGAAGTAACACTAGTGTTACACAAATGTTTTCAGAAAATAAAGGAAGAAAGACTATTTCCCACTTCACTTTATGAGGCCAGATAACTCTAACACCAAATACAGCTAAATACAAAGAGGATAATACATTATGGCCAGGGAATATCCCAGGAATTCAAAGTTGGTTTAACATTTGAAAATCTAATAAGTAACTTAGCATTTAACAGAATAAAGGTGAAAAATCATATGATCATCTCCCTATATGAAGAAAAAGAAGTATCTGGCCATACTCAACACCCATTCATGATAAAAACTCTCAGTGATACAGGAATAGAAGAAACTTCCTCAATCTGATAAGGCAACTGATGAAAAATCTACATCATATTGGATGAATTTTTTTAAAAACGCAATATTATAAAAACATTTTATGGAAATCTAAAAGACTATATGATATAAGTGGAGACAATATTTTTAACCTAGACTATAAACCCAAAAGTTACAAAAGACACATTTGAATAGATAAAAATCTAAAACTTAAGAATGAAAAATTATTATAAATAAAGACAACAGACAAGTAGTACAACAGGGAAAAAAGAATTAATTTAAAATCTACAAAGCACTTCTGCAAAGACAAGTCGATCAACACTTAGGAATAGATAAGTCACAAAAAAAGCAAATCTGAGTGTCCAATAAATTTATGAAAAGGATGCTCAAATTTATTAGGCTGAAAATAACAATGAATAATACTTTATAGCCATCTGTTGTCTGTCAAAAAGTAAACAGAACTTAGACCTGCAGGCATTTAAACACTCTCATACATTGCAGGTGAAAACATGATGAACTACAGTCTTTTTGGAAAACATTTTGGGAGTAACTATTAAATTTAAAGATACACATAGTCTTTGATCCAGCAATCCCACACTTTAGAATGTGTCCCACAAAAATGAAAAAGACATGTCTTGTGATCCAGCAATCACATTCTTGAGGATCACTTTCAGAGAAAAATCCCCACTACACAAGCACATATATAACAGGGTACAATTGTAACAATGTTTATGGTAGCAAAATAATGGAAACAAACAACTACCACTGATAGGGAACTGACTGGATAAATTACGGTATAACCTATGGATAGGTTACCTAACCTATGTATGATAATATACTCTAGGTTCCAATAAGTTGTCATCCCAAAGACTGACTTAAAGCTTTCTCAGATGACCCGGAATATGAGATAGTCTATGAGATAGTGTTGAGTGACAAAAATAAGTAGAAAAGCTGACAACCAAACAAACCATAAAACATTTTAAAAGTTGCATCAGTGTACACGTTTGTGTTCCTGCACACTGTATCATATTGTAGAAGATAAATATGCCAGATTGTGAACATGGGTTGACCTTCAGGCATCAAGAGAGGACGAAGGCATATGTGTGGGATATGTGTAGACCTCAACCAAAAAAAAGGAAAAAATGACCTTTAAAACTTAGGTAAATAATTATTTATAATCTATAAACTCAAGTAAAATACGTATTTGTATGTATACAAAGAAACTAAGTGAAAATTAAACTTATAAAATGTTCAAGATATGATCCTTGAAAATCTTTCTTTCATCTCAATCTAAGTTTGAAGTTTTGCAATTTAAGCTCGATTTTTCAGTTCTCTTCTTCTACACAGAAAAAAAAAAAAAAAAAAGTCCTGCAGTCTTTCTTCATCTCAGAATTAAATTTTAAATTAATTTAATTTCCTATTATCTATGAGAGTTATATGACTCTGCAGTGGTACTGAAGGAAACACCAGAAAATATGTCATGAAACTAAGGAAAGAGAACAGGTATGTACACACCACCGTTTGGCCATATCCTTTTGGGGAGGTTGCTCTGGAACTCCAGGCAGCTTCTTCCTCACAAGGAGGTAATTTACATTATACATAGTGCACGAAATCAGAGAATAGTAAAGTTAGACTTCATGTTCAGTATTAAATGCTGATTTCTCAGTGTAAATCTAAACTCCATAAAGTCCTCTATTAGAAAAAAATAACTAAAATAGATCAGTTTTTTCAAATAAAGTTGTCACAGAACCACGTCTACAGAAAATAAATACTCCTAAATTTATTCTAAAGGGTCTGGGGGAAAGAAACCTAAAAGTCAAATTTTCACATAATTTCCAAGCTTCAACATTAAAATGAATAATAAATTTCATTTGGAGAAAAAATGAGCAGCAAAAATTTCAGTCAGCATAAATAATTTAAATACAAGTTAAAATATGTTGACATTATTCAAATTTTATTGCATATCTTTGCATGACTTACAAAGTTGTCTAAAGAAAACATCTCATCTATTTCTAAGTCAAACCAGTGCTTTCTATTAGAACAAAACAGATTGCAAAGAATGTTTTAAGAGCTCACTTTGAACTTCAATAGTGTAAATACTATAATAAGGATCCTACAGTCAACATCACAAATTACGTCTTCCCTTATCACTATAAGGCATTCAGCAACAGGAAGCCCTGATTTTAAGGCATACTGCATTCCATTTTGACTTAGAAGATCAACAGGTAGGGTACAAAAAGCAAGAGAGGGAAAGCACTTTGAAAACATTACAGCACTAAATGGAAATGAATAAGCAAATAAAAAAAACATATATAACCATACAAGAGAGGAAGAGAAATCTAAACTTAGAGATACAAGCAGCAGAAACTAGAATACAGTTAAGGCAGGTGAACTGTTTCAAAGTAAAGAACATATTTTAAAAAATTAGAAAACATTTTAAAGAAATATCCTTCTGCACATATGCAGAGAAAAACAATTTACGTCTTAAAAAGTATGGTGGAGGCAGATCGTTAGAAATTTCTATAACTAAAAAGGTCAAAAAATCAGTTAATCTCTAATTTTTTTATTTATTTATTTTTTTTTGGTGAGGAAGATTGGCCCTGAGCTAACATCTGTTGCCTATCTTCCTCCTTTTTTATTTTATTTTTTTTCTCCCCAAAGCCCCAGTACATAATTGTATATGCTAGTTGTAGGGCCTTCTAGTTCTTCTATGTGGGATGCCACCACAGCATGGCTTGATGAGCGGTGTGTAGGTCTGTGCCCGCGATGCAAACCAGCAAATCCCAGGCCACTGAAGCAATGCGCATGAACGTAACCACTACATCACTAGGCCAGCCTTCAATCTAATTCCTTAAAAACAAGATAACTACATAAAAATAGAATTTACCTTTTCAGATTCACCATTGCCCAGGGAATCCCAGTAGGTGTGTTAAAGGCAGGAAGGAGTTTCTCAGCCAACTGGACTGCTTTAATCTTGAATATCTGAGATAAAAAGCATGAATGTTCATAAATTATAGCCATCAATAAGTATTTGCTAACGTCTTAAAGGACGCTACTTCAATATACTGATACACAGAAGTAAAGGGGTAAAAAAGGCATCTCCTTGGTACCTGGAACACACAGCAATCAGAGAAAATGTTTGCAAACTGGATATTGAGGAAAGCTACCCAAGATGGAATGGCTTAAAACTACAATTAATTGAAAGGGAAGGTCTTAGTTTTGATGTTGATACTATCTGCATTTCCAGCTGGCAAAAAAATCTAAGAGAAAAGATTAAGCTGTGGAATTTTCATCCACAGTATAAAAGCTTAGTAGAAATATTAAAAAAGAAAAAGAGAGCGAGAGAGAGACACAACCCAATCAGGATAAATGCCCTTGAATTACTATAAGCATGTTTATGTCTCAACATTTTCCATCAAGATTTAACCACATTATTATTTTTTTTTTAAAGACTGGCACCTGAGCTAACATCTGTCACCAATTTTTCTCTTTTTGCTTGAGGAAGAGTGGCCCTGAGCTAACATCTGTGCCAATCTTCCTCTACTTTGTATGTGGGACGCTGCCACAGCATGGCTTGACAAGCGGTGTGTGGGTCCCTGCCCAGGATCCAAACCCACAAACCCCAGGCTGCCGAAACAAAGCATGCAAACATCACTATGCCACCAGGCCAGCCCCCATACATATGATTTTTAAGTAGCTGGATTTTTACTCTATCTTTTCCTGCTACTAACATAATAACACAAGTATCTTTTCCAATTTTCACAAAGTTGTCTAACTTCCTGTGTCCATTTCCTCTCCTACCACTCACTCATTCTAATTCTTCTGTCCCCGTTATTCCCCTGAAACAGCTCCTACTAAGTATTAGCCACACATATGAGCAAAGAGCATTTTCAGTCATTATTCACCAGCTCCTCCTTAAAATATTTGTCTCCCTTGTGTTCAATAATCCTACAATTCCCCTCCCTCCTTCACTGACTCCTCCTCCTCATATCTGACCTTTAATGTTGTGTTTCTCGAGGCTTGATTCTAGGTCCCCTCTCTTCCTATCCTAAAGTGTC
Organism: Equus caballus; assembly: GCF_041296265.1. Taxonomy (NCBI): domain Eukaryota; kingdom Metazoa; phylum Chordata; class Mammalia; order Perissodactyla; family Equidae; genus Equus; species Equus caballus. The sequence continues at coordinate 57,036,219 of NC_091688.1, forward strand.
TCCCTGATCAATTTCACATGTGCTTGTTTCAATTATCAGCTACACAGCAAGTGACTCCCAAATTTACGTCACCAGTCAAGACTTCTCCAGTGAGTACCAGATCCATTACATGTGTCTACTGCCTATTTCCACTTGAACATATAGCAAAATCCCCTCATGCTCCAAATACTTAAAATGAACTGAAAACTTTCCTCTCTCAACCTACTATTTTTAAAATGTTCACTATCTAATCACTGTTCAACCATCAGTCAACTACCAAAACCCAGAAACCTGGAGACAGGTTTCTCCTCCTTTTGCCTCATTTCCCCCTCTAAAATATCACCCAATCCTTTTGAATTTGCCTCCCAAATCCTTTGAAACCATTTATATCTCTCATCTCTACAACCCATTTTAGTTCCAGCTGCCATTATTTCTTGCCCAAAATATCACAATGGCTAACTGGATGAATGGAACACACACAACTACCCCCACCCCCACCCCCAGCTATAACTTAGAACTCTTGGTCTATAACTTTCTTTTGTCACTGGATATATCAAGTATATTTTTCCTGGTTAAAATATATCAAATTTACATTCATAGTTGCAAAGTACTCTATCGTAACAGATGTAACAATTCAGGTATTTCCAAACATTGGCTACTACAAACACTAGTGCAACTAAATATCCTTCTAAGTATACTATATGTATTCAAGTAGTTACTTTTAGATAATAGATTCCCAGAAGTCGGTTAACAGGATCAGAGTATTTTAAGTTTTAAATGTTTACCAGACACTGCCAAATTATGTCGTATCATTTGTATTCCCTCCAACAGCTATCATACATTTGTTAAAATTCAAACTATACATTTAATTACATACTATACATTTAAAGTGGGTGTATTTTACTGTATGTAAATTAACCTCAATAGAGTTGTTGAAAACAAATAATCTTTGAGCTGGGCTTTCAAGTTCTTTACAGAGAATGTGGAAGGTGAGAGTTTTCATTCAGAAAATTACTGTATAGCTTTGTAAACATAAAGGGAAATAAAACATTGTGGTCTAAATACATAGCTTAATACATGCAGAATTTGGGGGCTCCTCCTCTGTGACTCCCTTTTATCCTGGATTTCAAACCATAATTTCTAATTTCTGTGGTAGCTCCAAACTCTGTCTTCCGACTTGTCAAACCAGTAACTGTAATTGCAATTATGACACACGAATTGGTATTACTATTGTGACTTTAAACATGTATGAATGTATACAAATGTATAGATGAACTCACACATTTAAGAGGAAAATGCTGGAGAGTATATTTAAAAATGTTATCTGGGTCAGCAAAGCTTACTGGAAAGTTTTGCCCAATTACCAGCACATCTATAGAAAACGAACAGATGGAATTTTCAGTGAAAATGGCAGCAATTTCTGGAGCAAAGTCAGGCTTTTCAAAAATAAAATGAGAATTAGTGCAATAAGGACAATAATGGCTAATATTTAAATGAGGAAAATCAACACTCTAACATTTCTCTGTTTTTATTTAGAACTTTACTTAAAAGACTTTAGGTCAAAAAAAGATATTCTAGGGGGCCGGCCCAGTGGCACAGTGGTTAAGTGCACACGTTCCACTTCTCGGCAGCCCAGGGTTCACCGGTTTGGATCCCGAGTGAAGACATGGCACTGCTTGGCACGCCACGCTGTGGTAGGCGTGCCACATATAGAGGAAGACGGGCATGGATGTTAGCTCAGGGCCAGTCTTCCTCAGCAAAAAGAGGAGAATTGGCAGCAGATAGCTCAGAGCTAATCTTCCTCAAAAAAAAAAAAAAAGATATCCTATTTGTCTTAGAAAATATCTCTGAACTTATTCAGAAATGATCCTACCTATATAGGCAATAGAGAATATTTGTTTTGGTAAAGAAAGATTTTATTGTTGTTTCTTTTATTTTGATTTTATTATCTGTGAAATGTATTAAGCTCCACATAACCATTTCTCTTTTTCATCTGAGAGATTTCAGAAGCAGTTATCCACATAAATTATATTATCATCTGACTCAGGCAGGGATGCCACTTTGATAAACGTTAAAAAATGAGAAGAGACAATCCTGTAAAAGAAATGCCATATATTTGAAACTGGCATCAAATAAACATAATAAATCATCAAGATTTTTTAACTTGTGAATATTTAACATAAATAGCCTTGTCCTAAGAAAATAAAATAATAAAGCTTCACATTTATGACATTAATAAATCAACAGGAGAGAGGAACACTTTGTTAGGATGGCATATAACCCTCATTTGGTTCCCAATATAAGAAAACAGAATGCATGTCAAATGTTCATTATTCTAGTTACATACTACCTTAATATAAGAAAGGCATAAGCCACGTTACAAATTATAGTTAGTTTTCTGGCTTATGTAAGACGTAGGAAGTTATTGTCTATCTAGTATTAGAATAAAGTCATATTCAAATTATTTTTCTATGTTTTATTTATTTTGAGCAGATCGCAGAGATTTTTTGTTGGTTTCCCAGAATAAATATGGACCAGAGCTTTCAATGTAAAATGATCAAGTAGAAAAGCAAAATGGCCAGTAAAATCCTATTATATAAGAAAACCAGAAAAGTAAAACATGTTCTATTTACTTTTTAGTAGAATAGACTGTATTCCAAGAAATTAATTTATCATTTCTATTGTTAAATAAAAGATTCCCCATCCATTAGAAACACAGAATATTTACCACGTAAGAAAAAGTCAAAGGAGAAAGAAAAGTAAAGTAGTATCTATTGACTCAGGTATTATGTTAGGTGCTCTCCCATAATTTAATCCTCACAACAACTCTCAAATGAGTTCTTGCACATTTTCAGAGATGAAGAAAGTTAAGTTATAGAAGGTAAATAATTTGCCAGATATCCTTACGAAAGGGAGGCAGAATAGGGAGTCACACCTCTAACTCTAAGGTACACATGCGTCCCTCCACTCCAAAATGTTTCTTCTTGAGGTCTGAGGCATAAAAATGGCAAAAATGAAAATACTGGTAACATCACATATTTTTTCAGCATTTCTTGTGTTTTCCTACAGCGAGAGCAAAACCAAAATTTCAACATTTTGTTTCAACCTTCAGACAGGGAGGCTAACGTGAAACAGCCAAGACTGATGCTTCTCCTTCATAAGCTGCTCATAATTAATTCTGAATCATATGCCTTTTGATATGAAAATTAATCCAGTATGTCAACTATACCCAAAAAAACTTAGTACTTCCTCTACATAGTCCTCTACATAGATAAGAATGAAAGTAAGGGGAAAAAAATGCTCTCATATCTCAAGGCCCTGTTATAATGTCTAACATGGAAAAGAAATTCTGAAATTGAAGGCATCAAAATAGCTCCATTTTCTTCCTCCTTTCATTGTTTAATATTTCACTCCAGAAGCTCCTGAAGTTAGGGGTCTGTGCCAAGAAGTTATGCCTAGGGTGGGCAGCAAGGTCCTGGAGACAAGTTAGAAGCAACATGCAGAAAGTGAAGCCAGCCAAACAAAGGGGAGAGACGTCTGAGGGGTTCACGTGAGGCAGATGCACTAAACACGGCAGCAGCCTAGCAAGGCCACGAAACTGGTTTCCTACAGCAGGATTAAACAAACAGCTAAACACGTTAGGAATAAGAGGAGATGGGTTTCTCAATATCAGAAAAAAGAAAGAGAAATATGAAAAGGCAGAGAGCTAGAATTAAAGCCATTTACTGGTGTCAATTCATGGCTTCCAATATATAGAGATCAAAACAGAAAAAGAGTACGGACATAAAGGGCAGGAAACATGGAGTAACAAGCAACAGCAGTCCATGGCTGGGGGAGGAGCAAGGGTGTAGAGACAGACTTTCCCCGAGGCCAGACAGGGAATGACTAAAGTGGAGGGTACAGCAAGATTATTAAGAAAAACTTGCCTGCAAACCAAGCCCACTCTAATTACAAGGTAATGTTAGAGGAATTGAAGCTGGTGGTACATTGCAATTAACCTTAGCAATAAAAAACCCAAACCTCGTTCAACTTCAAACTAAACTGACTCAACTCCCAGTGTTAACAGCACAGGCATGCTATTCAGGCATACATATTAGTCTTTACTGTCCCATCCAAATACACATTTGTCATTCAATGAAAAATTATGAAATATCTAAGAAAGCAGGAAAAAAAATCCACTCTCTAGAGACAAAGCAAGTGACAAACCAGACTCAGTGAGGTTGAAACAGACAGAATTTAAAACGACTATGATTACTATGTTAAAAAACCTAGTGGTTCTGGAAGAAACTAGAGGCAGTGCACCCTTCAACATCGGTCTTAGCAGCATATTTTCAAGTACCATGTCTGACTGGGCAAGAGAAACAACAGAAAAAATAAACAATTGGGACTACATCAAACTAAAAAGCTTCTGCACAGCAAAGGAAACCATCAACAAAATGAAAAGACAACCTAACAATCGGCAGAAGATATTTGCAAACCATATACCTGATAAAGCGTTAATATCCAAAATATATAAAGAACTCATACATCTCAACAACAAAAAAACTAACAACACAATTTAAAAAATGGGCAAAAGATCTGAACATTTTTCCAAAGCAGATAAACAGATGGCCAACAGGCACATGAAAAGATGTTCAACATCACTGATTATTAAGGAAATGCAAATCAAAACTACAATGAGATATCACCACACACCCATCAGAATGGCTATAATTAACAAGATAAAAAATAAAAAGTGTTGGAGAGGATGTGGAGAAAAGGGAACCCTCATACACTGCTGGTGGGAATGCAAACTGGTGCAGCCATTAGGGAAAACAGTATGGAAAGTCCTCAAAAATTCAAGAATAGAAATACCATACAATCCAGCCATTCCCCTGGTGGGTATTTATGCAAAGAACACGAAAACATGAATGCATAAAGATACATGCACCCCTCTGTTCATTGCAGCATTATTCACAATAGCCAAGACTTGGAAGCAACCTAGGTGCCCATCAAGGGAAGAATGGATAAAGAAGATGTGGTATATATACACAATGGAATACTACTCAGCCATGAAAAAAACCAATGAAATCTGGCCATTTGTGACAACATGGATGGATCTTGAGGATATTGTGCTAAGTGAAATAAGTCAGAGGGAGAAAGTCAAATACCATATGATCTCACTCATAAATAGAAGATAAAAACAACAAACAAACACACAGAGACAGAGATTGGATTGGTGGTTACCAGAGGGAAGAGGGAAGGGGGGAGGTGGAAGAGGGGAGGGCAAAAGGGGTGATTAGGCACATGTGTATGGTGATGGATGGTAACTGGTCTTGGATGGTGAACATGATGTAATCTACACAGAAATTGAAATATAATGATGTACACCTGAAATTTACATAAAGTTATAAATGAATGTTACCTCAATAAAAAAAAAAGAAAACTGCTGAAGAAGCAGTAGTTCATCCCTTTACTTCCTATGGCCAATATAGAAACTCAAAATGTTAGAAAGATACAATTATATTCTTGATGATTTAATAGTCAAAAAAAAAAAAAGACCTAGTGGATATGGTGGAAAACAAGCATGAAGACAACGAGGAATTTTAACAGAAAAAAGGAAAATGTAAAAGTCAAATGGAAATACCAGAAACAATTTTTTAAAAACTCAAGGTAACAGAGATGCAGAATGCCTTCAACAGGTTCCAAAGGAGATTCAACAGAGCTGAGAAAAAAATTAGCAAACTTGAAGACGGGTTTATAAAAATTACCCAAACTGGAACACAAGGAGAAAAAAAAAAAAGCAGTGAGAGGGACAAAAAAAAAAAAAGCAGTGAATTCAAGAACTCTGAGACAATCTCAAAAGGCCTATTTGTAATTGGAATCCCAGAAGAAGAGAAAGGAGGCAGAAAAAACATATGTAAAAGACAATGACCGAGGCTTTTTCAAAAATAAAGACATCAAACCATAGATCTAAGGATGTCAGAGAACCACAAGCAAGATAAATGAGTCCTACTCGCCCCTCCAAAAAAAGGGTAAGTAAAACCATTCAGACTCTTCACAAAAAACAAAATATGAACGGAAAATCTTAAAGGCAGCCAAAGGACAAAGACGACATATGACATATAGAGGAACAAAAAGTTAAAGCAGACTTCTCATCACAAACTTTGCAAACTCTAAGACGGTGCAGTGGTACCTTCAAAGGGTTGAAAGGGAAAACTGCCAACCGAAATTTTACATACAAAGAAAACATCTTTCAAAAATGAAGAAGAAATAAAGACCTTCAGAATAACAGAAATTGAGAGAATTCACTACCAGCAGACCTGCTTTACAAAAAATGTTAAGGAAGCTCTCCACACAAAAGGAATATATACCAGACGGAAACCTGAACTACATAGAGAAATGAAAACCAATGAAAATGATTGAAAAGATTAAAAAAAGGCCTATTCTTTTCTTATTTTCAATAGCTCTAAATAATAATTGACCATCAAAAGCAAAAATTAGCAGCTATGTACAATGGGTTTTTAGCATTAAAAAAATGTATAATAACAAACAGCAACAAGCGGAAAAAAAAGAATTGAGAATATACTGTTGCAAGGTTCTTACAATACAAATGAAGCAGTATAATACTGATGGAAGGTAGACCAGGATTAATTAAAATGTACATAGTAAACAAAGGGCAACCACTAAAAAAACTTTAGGTATAAATAGGAAGTCAATCATAGAGATAAAATCGAATCACAAAAAATAATACAAATTTAGGCAGGAGAAAAGGAAAATAAGAATGAGGTACCAGATGGGACAAACAGAAAACAAATAAGTGGTAGATTTTAATATAACTGTATCAACAGTTATACTGAATGCAAATGGTCTAACACAAAGTAAAAACAGATTGCCAAATCTCTCTACAAGAAAACCAACTTAAAAGATAAAAACATATAGGTTAAAAGATATACCACGCAAACACTATCTAAAAGAAAGCCAGTGTGACTCTATCAGTATCAAACTAGACTTAAGAACAGTAAGTATGACCAGAGACAAAGAGAAAAATTAAAAAACAATAAAAGAATCAATTCACCAAAAAAACATAACAATCCTAAATGCGTACACATCTAAGAATAGACCTCCAACATACATAAAGTAAAAACTGATAGGACTGAAAGGAGAAACTGACAAATCCATGATTATAGTTGGAGGCTTCAAGACTTCTACTCAGTATTTGACAGAACAAGTAGACAGAAAATTAGTAAAACTACAGAAGATCTGAGCAACACTATTATCTAGCTTGACCTAATTGATATTTTAACCCAATCACGGCAGAATACACATACACATCCTTTCACACTTTCTTTATAAGATAGACCATATTCTGGCCCATGAAACAACCTTCAACAAATTCAATAGATTTGTTCTCTATTCACTGCCCATTGAACAATTAAACTCGAAATCAATAATAGAAAGATATCTTGAAAGTCCTCAAATATTGGGAAATTAAATGACACACTTCTAAATAGAGAATCAAAAAGAAAGTAAGAAGAGAAATTAGAAAATATTTTGAGTTAAAGGAAAATGAAAATATCAAAATTTACAGAATGCAGCTAAAGAAGGGCTGAGAAGCAAGCTTATGACATCAATACTTATACTTTAAAAAAAGAAAGTTGTCATATTAATGATCTAAGCTCCAAACGTAAGAAACTAGAAAAAAAGAGCAACTTAACCCCAAACAGAAGGAAGTAAATAAAGATAAAAGCAGAAATTAATAAAATTGAATGCACAAAAACAGAGAAAAATTAATAAAACCAAAAATGAGTTCTTTGAAAAGAATATTATTTATATTGTATTGTAACTAATATTGTAATATTAATATACCTGTAGTCAGACCAACAAAAAAAGAGAAGATGAAATAGGGGATATTACTAAAGATCCTACGGATATGACAAGGATAATAAGAGAATATAACAAGCAACTTTATGTCCACAAATTAGACAACTTAAGGAAACAAATTCCCTGAAATACACAAACTAAAAAAGCCACACAAACTACAAAAACCACTCAGGAAGAAACAACCTGAACAGTACTATATCTACTGAAAGAACTGAATACCTTTTAAACTTAGGAGGAAAAACAAAAACAAAAACTCCAACCCCACGTGGCTTCACTGAGGAATTCTACCAAACATTTAAGGAAAAAATAATACAAATTATACACAAACTTCTCCAGTTAAAAAAAGAAGGAAACAATTCCTAATTCATTTTGTGAGGTCAGCATTACTCAAACAAAATATACACATACACACACAAACATATTAAAAGAAAACTTAGATCAATATTCTACATGAACACAGATGCAAAAACTTATCAACAATACATTACTAAATCAATTCCAGCAATATATAAAAAGGATAATACACCATGACCAAGTGGGGTTTCTTCCCAAAAATGCAAGGTTGGTATGACATTAAAAAATCAATCAATGCAATTCATAATATCAACAGATAAAGAGGAAACATCATATAATCATCTTATTAAATGCCATAAAAACATTTGATAACATTCAACATCCATTCATGATAAAAAAAAAAATCTCAGAATGGAACTTCTTCAGGATGACAAAGGGAATCTACAAAAAACCTATCACTAACATTAGGGTTAATGGTGAAAAGACTAAATGCTCTTCCCCTAAGATCAGGAACCAAGCAAGGATGTCCACTCTCACCACTCCCATTCAACTTCATAGTGGAGGTTCTAGGCAATGCAGTAAGGCAAGAAAAAGCAATAAAAGAACCACACAAATAAAACTGTTCTCTATACAGAGAAATAAAATATCTCTATTCACTGATGACACGCTTGTTTACAAAGAAATTCCCAAAGAATCTACTAAAATCTATTTAAAAGTGACTAAAATTAATTAGTGAATTTAGGAAAATCTCAGGGTACAAGGTCAATATAAAAATCAATTGTATATTGCACAACAATGTGAATGGTCTCTCTTTTTTTTTTTTGGTGAGGAAGATCGGCCCTGAGCTAACATCTGTTGCCAAGCTTCCTCTTTTTGCTTGAGGAAGACTGTTGCTGAGCTAGATCTGTGCCAATCTTCCTCCATTTTGTATATGGGATGCTGCCACAGCATGGCTTAATGAGTGGTGCATAGGTCTGTGCCCAGGCTCCCAACCAGTGAACCCCAGGCCACTGAAGCACAGCACATGAACTTAACCACTACACCACTAGGCCAGCCCCTGAATGTTGCTTTAATGTTACTAAACTGTATGCTTTTAAAAGGTTAAATGGAAAATTTTACGTTATGTACGTTTTACCAAAATTTTTCTTAAATGATAATATCAGGAGGTTATCTAGAGAGAAACAAAATGCCTTGAGCCAGCTGAAAACTAAGTCTTTATTAAAAGTTTTTTTAGTCACTTGTATTTATAGATACTGGCAATGTATAATTGGAAATTGAAATTAAAAAATATTGTGCCACTTTTAACAGCACCACAAAACATAAAATAGGTATAAATCTATCAAAACATGTACAAGATCTGTATGCTAAAAACTAGAAACACCAACGAGGAAAATTAAAGAAGCACTAAATAAATAGAGGGATATATTATGTTCATAAAGTGGAAGGCTCAATATGGTTAAGACACCAATTTTCCCTAAACTTAACTATAAATGCAATGTAATTCCATCCAAATCCAGGAGGACATTTGTAGAAATCAGCAAACTGGTTCTAGAATTTATATAGAAAATAAAAGTAACTAGAATAGCCAAAACAACTTTGAAAAGGAGCAAAACCAGAGAACTCAAACACGCTGATTTCAAGACTTTCCATAAAGCCATTATAATGAACACAGTGCGATAATGGCAAACAGACAGTCACACAGATCAACAGAACAGAGTCTAGAAGGAGACCCACACTCGGTCAACTGATTTCAATAAAGGTTCAAACCCAATTAAATAGGGAAAAGATAGTCTTTTCAACAAATGGTGTTAGAATTTCTGAATATCCATATGGAAAGAAATGAAGCTCAACCTATACCTCAGAGCATACATAGAATTTAACTTAAAATGGACCACAGATTTAAAAGTAAAAGTAAAGTAAAACTACAATACTGTTAGAAGAAAATGTAACAGAAAATCTTTGTGAGCCTGGATTAGGCAAACAGTTCTTAAATATAATACCAAAAGCATGAACCATAAAAGATAAAACTAATAAACTGGACTTCTTCAAGATGTAACAACTTCAGTTCTTCACAAGATACTGCTAAGTCACTGAAAAGATAAGCTACAGACAGGGAGAAAATATTTGCAAACACATAGTGATAAAATATCTATGCCCAGATTATACAAAGAACTCTCAAAATTCAGTAAGAAAACAAACAAAAAATGTTAATGGCCAAAACTTTGAACAGACAAATAAAGAAGATATATGGATGGTAAATAAGCACAGGAAAAGGTGCTCAACATCATTTGTCATTAGAGAAAAGCAAAATGAAAAGAAGATACTACTACACACCTATTAGAATAGCTAAAAATAATAAAGAAACTCACAATATCAAGACAACTATTGGATGGAAGGCAACTACTGGAAAAGAGTCTGGCAGTTTCTTCCAAAGTTAAATATATACTTACTATTTGATCCAGCAATGCCACTTCTTGATATTTACCCAAGAGAAATGAAAATTTATGGTCTTACAGAAATCTACAGGCAAATGTTTATAGTAGCTTTACTCATAATCTCCAAAACTAAAAACAAATCCATTGGTGAATGGATAAACTGACTTACATCCACACAATGGAATACCACATGGCAGTAAAAAGAAATGAACTAATAAATACATCAATAAATCTCAAATGCACTGTGCTACTTGAAAGAACCCAGTATTCCTAACTGTAGGGACAGAAAACAGATCAGTACTTACCAGAGGCCGGCAGTAGGGGATGGGGTGACTGTAATATGGTAAAAGGGAATTTTCTGGCATGATAAGAATTCTTCTATACCTTGATTGCGCTGGTGGTTTCCAGACTGTATGTACTGTCAAAACTCATAGAGGTATACACTAAAATGGGTGAATTGTGCTCTATGTAATAATAGGCAATACCTCAGTAAGCCTGACAAAAAAATCCTATCAATAAATCTACAGGAGCTGGCCCCGTGGCCAAGTGGTTAAGTTCGAGCGCTCCACTGCAGGCGGCCCAGTGTTTCGTCGGTTCGAATCCTGGGCACGGACATGGCACTGCTCATCAAGCCACACTGAGGCGGCGTCCCACATGCCACAACTAGAAGGACCCACAACTAAAAATATACAACTATGTACCGGGGGGTTTTGGGGAGAAAAAGGAAAAAATAAAATCTTAAAAAATAATAATAAATAAATAAATAAATAAATTTACAATGATTTTATTCATATAAGTTAGGTCAGAGTTTCTCAAAGTATGGAACCACCACTTCCAAAATCTCCTTTAATAAGGAGTACTTGATAGAAATAAATAATGGTCCCCACACCAAACCAACTGAATCACAGTCCTGTGGGTAGGACTCGGAATCTCCACTTTCATAAGACACCCTATGTGATTCCGATACATACTGAAGTTTGAAAAACTCTTCATCAGAGCATAAATCACTCTTTTTATTTTATTAAATGTGAACTGAAGTGTCCTGACAATAGAAAGATAGCTTGGAGGTTTAACCAAGTCCCATAATAAAGTCTAACAGTAAAATTACACAATAAATGTTATTTATCTAATATTATCTATTAAATATCAGCATCTTCAAACATATTTCTTCTAAAAAACAGTAGTACATGAATACCTCACTCTTTCACACACAAGCAAAGACAGATGAAATAAGATTAAATATAAGCATATAAAATCACAAAATCCAGAAGAAAAATGAGGATTTCTGTTTTGTAATAACACAGACATAGGGAAGGCTTTCTAAGGACCAAGGTCTAGAAGTTTTAAGGGAAAAAATCCTAAAAACGACTACTTTAAAGTTAACCACACAAAACAAAACAAAAGTAAAGACAACATAGAAACCCATCTTTACAATACATACAACAAAAGATGAATTTTCTTAAATTTGCAAAGAGCTCTTACAATCATTTAGACTAACCAATTAAATATATAGGCTAAGTAGTTTCTCAGAAAATGAAATAGAAATGACTTAGAATCTCTTCCTTTAGTTTCTTTCTCCCATTCTCCAATCCCATCCTTTAACCCACCTGAGTAGTAAAAAGGATTTTCCCACACCCACTTCTCCATCACCATAGGTCTCAAGTGTGTCTGTGTGTATTACACCAAGACTTCCAGAAAGGAGGATTCAGAGTTCTTGTTATATTTTGTTTTTTTTAATATGTAGCAATAAATTCAATTTCTAAACAGGCAGTTTTATTAATTAATATTTGGTCTTAGGAGGATCCATAGTCATTCTTCCTGATTCATTCCCTAATTCAGGTCTTAATTTCTTTTCTCCCTTTGTTTCAACCATGTAATTAACTGCAACGGCAAAATTCTGGAGAAGGATTGCTCCTGCAAAGGAGACGTGGTGCACATAAAGCTGGGATGTGTGATAAATTTATGTTTGACTGAGATTCTCAAAATGGAAAAATCATTATTCCCAAGGAACAGTTCTACCTGAAGCATCCACCTCTTCCAGCAAACCTTTAGATTACTTCAATATTAGACAATTCAGAAAAACAATATGCTGCTAGGGAAATTTTTCATTTTATTAAATCCTATTCACAACTCCTTTCCCCAAAGCAAACAAAATATTACTTGATTTTGCTTACCTCCTCTCCTGAAAGATAATATGCTGAAAGGAGGCCTCCAATAAATCGAATGTTGACTTCAAACACAGACACCTCTGAATTCTGTGAAAACATAGTGACAATATTCACACATACATAAAGCTTTACAGTTTGCAAAATATTTTCAATACTTCATACACTTCTCTCAAACATCCCGTGGAGAATGTTTTTTCCGCTTTCTACATCTTCACTTCTCATCCAACTGCAATCTCACCTCCCGTGTGTTAATGTTACTGAAGCTCCTCTATTATTACCGTCACCACAGCTTCCTAACTGCCAAAACCAATGGGCCATTTTCATGTACAGATTATTGTGAAATTATCAAGATACTGGATGCTGTTAACTATTCTCCCTTCCTCATGAAATCCTCCACTTCTTGAATTCCGGAGTAGCACCCTCTCTTCTGGTCCCCTCCCTTCTGTTCTATCACTACAGTACACTGTCCATTTTAGTCCTCTCTCTCCTCATGAATTTTAAATACTTTTCCTGGTACATATAATAACAATAAATGTTAAAGGAGGCACCAAAAATAATGGTAGGATGATGGATTTTTCAGTTAATAATGCTGAGAAAACTGGCTCCTAGGTAAGAAATTAATTTGGATACTCATTTCACATATATGTTAAAATGAAATCCAAATGATTTAGAAATAAATGTAGAAAAATTACAACAAAAAACAGAAAAAATGTGACAGTATATAAACTTTCTTGAGAAAACAAGCACTTGGTAAGCATAAAATCAATAGTATTTATTGATAATAAATGATGAAAGACTGAATGTTCCCATAACACACATTACTTATAAGAAAAAAATCATGAACAAAATTAACAGGCAAACAACAAACAGAAGGAAATTTGCCACAAATATAGCACTATTAATAAACTTACTATATAGAGCCTATATTCTTGTATTTAGAAATGCATATAAAAAAAAATTCTAATACATGGAAAGAAAAGTAGAAGTGACAGAGAATATGATCAAAGAATCCACAGATTATACACAATTGACTAATATAAAAATAACACTCATAATTAATATTTAATGAAAATTAAAAGGAAATATATATTACCCTGAAGTCTTTTCAACACTCATAGGCAGAACACATCACTTGCTAACACAAGTCTATTTTTCTAAGATAGAATGTCCACAATATGCTGTCATGTTTTAGTAACAGAACTGTCAATCCACCCCATCCTTGAAAGCAAAGTGCTTTCTATTACTTCATATATTCCCAATATATAGCATACTGCAGGGCACACAGCAGACATTCACTAAATACACAGAGGAAGAGAAAAAGCAAGGAGGGCCTCTATCACTCACCAGAACAATAACCCTCTATCCAGTTTCCCTGCTTCCATCCTTACCCTCTTGCCTACACTCTATTCATTCAGCACCCCATAGCTAGAGTAAGCCTTGTAAATCTTAAGTCAGTCTAGGTTCCTACTCTGTGCAAACCCTTACAACGATTTCTGGTTACACTCAAGAGTAAAATGACTGATAAAATCCAACATAATCAGATTCCCCACAACCTCTCAGATGTCATCGCCTACCAATATCCCTTTGACTCACTTTATGATTACCAAACGGGTCTACCCACTATTGCAGAATTGTCAAACTCACTCCTGTGTCAGGCTTCACATTGGGAGTTGGTTCCAGGTTACAGTTCCCCTCCCACACATACATATTCCCCAAATCAGTCTCATTGCGGCCCTTAGAGATACCAAACTCTAGCTAGGTGTCCCCTCCTCAGAGGTCTGAGTCCCAGCTTTGAGAGAGCCCTTCTAAGAACCCCTAAGACACCAGAAACAGAGTCCCAAACTACTAAATTTTAATGATTCCAACCTTTTCCCATTGTTCTCAAAGTGCCAGGGGTGGTAGCTGTTTACTGTAGTTACTATCTCTTGTAATACCACAATATTCCCTTTGCAGTTCCTCATTACTTGGTTAACAATTTAAACATTAAATCCTCTAATTAAAATAAATAGTATAGTTCTGGTTCCTGATTGAGCCAACCAATACAATGATATGCCAGTGAATTATTAGACATAATAAAGCTGTCATGTTAATGAACAGGAGTATTTGAAATTGCACTGATACCAATTCTCTCCAATTTAATCCATAAATTTAATGCAATCCTCATCAAAATTTCAATGCACTTTTATGGAGCTTAAAAGAATAAAGAATTACTAAGATAATTTCCTAGTAGAACAAGATCAGATATCAAGATTCAGATATAGATATCAAGCTTCTTATAAAAATACTGTAGTTAAGATAGTTTAATACTGATGTAGGGATAAAGAGAAAAGTCAGTAGAAAAGAATAGACTAATATGACTAATGTGGCATGTACAAAAAGTAGAGAATTAAATGGTGCTATGAGCAATTAATAGTTGCCTATCTCACCCTACGTACAAAATCAATTTCATATAGATTAAAGACCTAAACGCAAAAGCGAAACTTTAAAACGTTTAGAATTAAATATAGGAATATATCTTCATGACTTTGGAGTAGGGATTTCTTAATACAAAAAGCACAATCTATAAGGGCTAAGTAGCTATCCAGAAAAAAAAAAGAGACTACATTTCCCAGTCTCCCTTTACAGTAAGGTGGAGACATATGAGTAAGACCAACTGAGGAGGATACAAGCAAAAATGGCGCAACCAACTCCTGAGAAGTGCTCTTAAAAGAACAGTCACATATCTTTCCTCTGTCCCTTCCTCCTTTCTGAAACTGGAAGGTTTATCCACCTTCTCCTGAGGAACCATTTTGAACCATGAAACTGACAGAGCAACAAGACAAAGGATCCTAGGTCCTTGGTCCTCAAGGAGCGACCCACACCGGCCCTACACTGCTTACCTCCGTACTTGATCTGCATGAGAGAGAAAAACACCTATCTTGTTTAAGCTATTTTATGTTGGATTTTCCACCATTCACAGCCAAACCTAAACCTAATTGATAATAAAAACTGCTCTAATTGAGATATGTCCAAAATACTAAAATAATATAAAAGAAAGTAATCAGTCTTTATCTACCTTGGCATCAGGAGAGGCATCAGAGAAGAAATAATTATGGATTTAAATCACAACTTGAATCATGCTGAGTCAGCCAAAGAGAAAAAGTCAGAGAGGAGTGACTTCTGACTCCACTCAGAAGGAAGAGCAAACACAAACATCACGGAAGGTGATAATGAATAAGACAAAACAGCCCACACATCTTCTAGGTGAAGACTAATAATAATGAAAATAATTGATACCATTTACTGAACACTTAATATGTACCAGATTATCTCAAATAATCCTCACAATATTGTAATGGGATAGAAATTTTATGACAGGTTTAGGAAGAATAAGGAACTTTCCCAAGTAGCACTAGATTGTAGCTGTGCTGAGCTTCAAAACCTAAGCAGTACCACTCGACAGTTATGCCAAAATGCTGGAAGGATGGGCATAGGCCTAATTATGGAGGCTCATCAAAGCTGTGCTAAATCACTGAGTCTTCAAAAAATTAAGAAAATATTTATTAGTTATAAAGTATTTTATGGTTTCCTGATATTTCTAATTCAATGTGCTTTTCTCCCTAACTATTGCCTTAACACAGTGCCTCAAAGGATTAGGGGAAGAAAAGTAAAAGAAGAAAGGGGACTTAGGATTTCCTTAAATTGCTAGTATAATGCTCAAAACTACTATTGTTAGACACTGTGTCTTTTCACAGTCAATCTAAGAAATTATCAATTGTATACTCACCACACTGAAATCAAGGTTGTCTTCAATCCATTTTTGCCCATCTCGGAATTCATCAAGAAGTCCCATGATATAAAGGGTATCCAAAGCATCTACTATGGTGGCACCCATTTGTGAACTTCCTATATTTGGGGGAAGAAAACTGAAATTAAAAAGATAGCCTTTGTAAAAGGTCTATTTTAATTTTTTTTTATTTATTATTTTTTTTGAGGAAGATTAGCCCTGAGCTAGCTATTGCCAACTCTCCCCTTTTTGCTGAGGAAGACTGGCCCTGAGCAAACATCCATGCCCATCTTCCTCTACTTTATACGTGGGACGCCTACCACAGCATGGCTTTTGCCAAGCAGTGCCATGTCCACACCTGGGATCCAAATCGGTGAACCCCAGGCTGCCGAGAAGTGGAACATGCGAACTTAACCACTGCGCCACCAGGCCAGTCCCATTAATTTTTTATATACACAAAGTAAATCAAAGTAGAAATATAAGGACCAAAAAGAATACCCAACATAGTTCACTTTTCCACAAGAATAGATAATATACATTGTTTAATATATTTTCCTAAAGATGACAAATTGATATCTAACAGGAAGATAAAGGAAAACCAAAGTTATAATTCTCCTCAATTTTCTTCCTGGTCAGAATATGAGCTATCTGTCTACTCAACTGAGACAGGTACAAAAAGAGGATTAATTCAAGAAATGGGGAGGGTGGTTCAAGATGATAATAAGTCCTAAGACAACCATGCTTTTCTAGTTCAAACTCATAAAAAGGGCAAAAGATATACTTAAAAATAATAATAAAATACAGCAAGGCTAGAAAACCACAGTGGAACAAAAACTATAATAATCCTTAACAATCAAAAAGCAGATAGATCATACTGAAAAAGTAAGTCATAAAACAAAATGTGAGTAGAGAAAATCAAATTAATAAGATCTACTCATCTTCAAGAAAGATATAATCCTGATCTTAAAGGAAATATTTCAGAAAGGTAGGAACTAATTCAACAAAGCTGGTCCAAATGATATCAAAACTAGATACTGTAAACACATGACAAGAAAACAGGCCAACCTTACTAATGAATATAAGGCAGAAATCCTGAATAAAATACTAGCAAAACAAATTTAACAGCATAGTAAAAAATAAATAACTGGGAGCAGATGGGTCCTCCCCAACCCAAGAAATGCAATTATTATTTCTATCTTCTGAGAATAAAATCATCCACACAGTTTCCTATCTACATAACTTTACTATTATACTGTCTTCATCAACATGAGTTTACTGTTCCAGAAGACACTTGCCCAGAAAGATAAAACTTACAAAATAAGTTTATTGTTCGTTCCAGGAACTTCCTAAAGACCCAGCAACTCCTCAACAGAAAGTACCAAATGATGGCTTACACTCTAAACCTATGAACTTCTTGCCTCTAAATTCTCCACTTACCAATCCTAAATTATTATACCATCATCCTTACCCAATCATAACCAACGATCCTGCCTGCCCCCCAGCCAACTGAAGGGTCCATGTTAAACTAGACTTAAAATCTCAATAAATACCTCAACTTTGGCCTTTCTTGTCTGACAGGCTACCAAGGCTCTGGTGAAGTAGTGGTCTTCATTAACATAGTAAGCATTAAACTAAGCTTTGTCTTATCAACAAGTTACCTTGGCGATATTTTAGGAGTCAGCATTCGACATCACTTAGTCCATATTTTTCCATTTACTATTCTTTCTTTTCTTTCCTTTTTTCTTCCATTCCTTTTTCTACTGGGTAAATAGTCTTTTCTTTTGATGGTTTAAAGCTATACAAATTTGTTCTTATAATGGTTGTCCTTAACTTACATCACATTTTCTTGTTCATATGCTCCTAATAATTTCTTCAACTTATCAATAAGTACATTTTCCTTCTAACAAGACAAGTGCTCCACCATACGCTGATGAATTCCTTGGTCTTCTCCTCACTCAGTTTCCTTCATGTTGCTATTAACTAGAACATTTGTTCCGGCTTATTACAGACATAGTTTCCTGTTACTTTTCTTGTTCCTCAGCTTTTTATTAAGATAATAAAAACTTTATCAAGACATTTAATCATCCATATATCCGTATCTTTTGAATAATCACTTGAATATGTATCTCTTTTTATCAGTATTTCATCCAAAACATTTATCATGTTTATTTTAAATCCTTAAGAATACCTATTTTTGTTCTTATTTCAGTTTTTATAGGTAGTTATGCTTCTCAGTTCTCTAGTTATTTATTTAGTCCTCTAAGTGCATATTCCTCTAAAGTGCTGACTACTCCGGAATGGAACAAGGCCTGAACCCACCTATTTTGTACCCACTCTGGTTAGTTCCACAAGGAGAGGTTCATGCAACGAGCTAAAGCCCAAGGACCAAAAAGGCAAAACTGAAATTACTGGCTGGCACTATGAGTATTTACCTAGACAACTCAAAATTTCAACTGGAAAAAATTAAAAGGTCTAAACTACCCGTGGGTCAGATAAGAAGTGAAACATGACATTGCAGAATATATAAAACACTTATAAAAATTTATTATGAGAACATAGGAATCAACTAAAGCAGTTCTCAGAGAAAAACTCCTACTTGAAATTGTATATTATTTAATAAGAAGAAATGAAAATAATTGAAGTGACAACATTCTACAAAGGAAGTAAGAAAAAGAATGATAAACTTGAACAACAGACTAGAAGAATCAGAAAAACTAAAGACAGAAATTAATGAATTAGAAATAAAGAAAAGGGGAGCAAAATGGCGGGGTGAGGTGACCCTGGATTCTCTCCCCTCCAAAATACAACAAAGGATTGGAAAAACTGAATTTCAGAGAATAAATCTAAGGCCAACATGTTAGAGACCTACAATACCAAGAAGGTGGAGATCATAAACGTTGCTGACAGCCTCAGAGGCGCTGGAATGGGTAGGAGAGAAGGTCGCTCCCCCAGCTAGACTCTGCCATCACTGCTGCGGGGTTCCGGGAAGGAGCAGGGGGAGGGGCCATGTACCGGGGGATCATCGAGGACTCCTGCCGCTGGTTCACTGGAAACCCGCTGACGAGGGAAAGCTTCCGTTTGCGGGGACCCCATAAACCCAGGGCCTCGGGAGACCAGAGAACAGAACTGATCTGAATCCAGATCGGCACTGGAGAATAGCAGCCCCTCCCTCCCATCAAAGCTACTGGTTGTGGCCATCTTGCCCAAAGGCACAGAGCTCAGAACATGCGGCTCTCAACCCCCATCTAGTGGCGACAGGCTGTAACTGCAACCGAATTCTACCACTATGCGAAAAAACCGCTCCTCTACCATCCAGCAATTTATAAAAGCCCCAGACCAGAAGGAAAACAATAAAAACATAGAATTAAGTCCTGAGGACTTGGAATTAGGTAAACTAAGTGATAATGAGTTCACAGCAGCTATAATCAAAAAAATCAATGAGGTAGAGAGAAAGATAGAGAAACAAGCCAATGAGTTCTGGAGTTACGTCACAAAAGAGATTGAAATCATAAAGAAGAGTCAAACAGAATTACTAGAGATGAAAAACACAATGGCCCAGATAAAACAGAATACGGATTCCCTGAATACCCATGTAGACACCACAGAAGAGCAAATTAACATAATTGAAGATAGACAGGCCAAATGGCTCCAGACAGAGGAAGGAAGAGAACTAAGAATTAAAAAAAACGAGGAAAATCTCCGAGAGATAGTGGATTCAATGAGTAAGAACTTAAGGATCATAGGAATTCCCGAGAACGTAGAAAAGGAAAATGGAGCAGAAAGTGTGCTTAACGAAATTATTGAAGAGAACTTCCCAAATCTAGGGATTGACAGAGAAATGTGTATAGAAGAAGCTTTCAGATCTCCTAGATTTGTCAATGTAAAAAGACCTACAGCAAGGCACACAGTAGTACACTTGGCAAGAAGGAAAGATAAAGAAAGAATACTCAGGGAAGTAAGAAAAAAGAAGAGAATAACCTATAAAGGAGCCCCTATCAGACTTTCAGCAGATTTCTCTACAGAAACCTTACAAGTTAGGAGAGAATGGAGTGACATATTCAAAGCTTTAAAAGATAAAAATCTTCAGCCAAGAATACTCTATCCAGCAAGAATTTCCTTCAAATATGAGGGAGAAATTAAATCTTTTCCAGACAAACAAAAGTTAAGGGAATTTGTAACTAAAAGCCCTCCACTACAAGAAATCCTCAAGAAGGCTCTCATACCTGAAAAAAGAAAAAAGGGAGAAAGGGGTCACAATACACAGACTAGGGAGACCGATGGACAGAACCAGAACAGGATAGCAAATATTCAACTATAGCATTAGGGTAAAGGTAAGGAAACCACCAAAGCAAGGATGATCTTGTCACTCTAACTACAAATTCATTACACGAGTTGGAATAAGAAATGAAAATAATTATTTAGGAGGGGAAGAGCAAAGGGTCTAAATCAGTATTGGCCAAGTAAGTAAGAGCCCACCAGAGAATAGACTATATTATACACGAGATTCTAAATACAAGCTTTGGGGTAGACACTAAAATAAAGTACAGAACAGAGTCACAAATCATAAATAAGGAAAAATCTAAGAAACCCAGCATAAGAAATTGCAGTATTAAATGGGTAGGCTAAAGCACACAGGAAAAGAAATGCAGGAAAACAAGATAATGAGCGACAGATTGACAGCATTAAGTCCACATGCATCAATAATCACTCTCAATGTGAAGGGATTGAACTCTCCAATAAAAAGGCAGAAAGTGGCATAATGGATTAAAGAACAAGATCCAACAATTTGTTGCCTCCAAGAAACACACCTCAGCCCCAAGGACAAACACAGGCTCAGGGTGAAGGGGTGGAGGACAATACTTCAAGCTAATAGCAAGGGAAAAAAGGCAGGTGTTGCAATTCTTACATCAGAGAAGTGGATTTCAAAATAAGACAGGGAAAGAGAGACATAGAGGGACAATATATAATGATCAAAGGGACACTTCATCAAGAAGAAATAACGCTTATAAACATCTATGCACCCAACACAGGAGCACCAAGATTCATAAAGCAACTATTAACAGACCTAAAGGAAAATGTTAAAAACAACACAATAACAGTAGGGGACCTCAACACCCCACTCACATCAATGGACAGATCATCCAGACAGAAAATCAACAAGGAAATAGTGGAGCTAAATGAAAAACTAAAACAATTGGACTTAATAGACATATATAGATCACTCCACCCTGAAAGAGCTGAATACACATTCTTCTCAAGTGCACATGGAACATTCTCAAGGATAGACCATATGTTGGGAAACAAGGCAAGCCTCTACAAATTTAAAAAAATTGAAATAATAACAAGCATCTTCTCCGATCATAATACTATAAGGCTAGAAATTAATTACAAGAAAAAAGCTGAGAAACCCACAAAGATGTGGAGACTAAACAACACACTACTGAACAAGCAATGGATCATTGAAGAAATTAAAGAAGAAATAAAAAAATACCTGGAAACAAATGAAAATGATAGCATGCCCTACCAACTCATATGGGATACAGCAAAAGCTGTATTAAGAGGAAAATTCATCGCAATACAGGCACATCTTAACAAACAAGAAAAATCCCAAATAAGCAACCCTTAAGCACACCTAACTGAACTAGAGAAAAAAGAACAAATGAAGCCCAAAGTCAGGAGGAGAGAAATAATAAAAATCAGAGCAGAAATAAATACTATTGAAATGAAAAAGGCAGTAGAAAGGAACAATGAAACAAAGAGCTGGTTTTTTGAGAAGATAAATAAAATTGACAACCCCCTAGCCAGGCTTACAAAGAAAAAAAGGGAGAAAGCTGAAATAAACAAAATCAGAAATGAGCGAGGAGAAATAACAGATTCTGCAGAAATACAACAGATTATAAGAGAATACTACAAAAAACTATATGCCAACAGAATGGATAACCTAGAGGAAATGGATAAATTCTTGGACTCCTACAATCTCCCAAAGCTCACTCAAGAAGAGGCAGACAATTTGAACAGACCAATCACAAGGAAAGAGATTGAAAGAGCAATCAAAAACATCCCAAAGAATAAAAACCCAAGACCAGATGGCTTTCCTGGGGAATTCTACCAAACTTTCAGAGAGGATTTACTACCTATCCTTTTCAAGCTATTTCAAAAGATTAGGGAAGATGGAACACTTCCTAACACATTCTATGAGGCCAACATCACGCTGATACCAAAGCCTGACAAGGACACCACGAAAAAAGAGAAATAGAGGCCAATATCACTGATGAACATAGATGCAAAAGTTCTAAACAAAATTTTGGCAACCAGAATTCAGCAATTCATCAAAAGGATCATACATCAGGATCAGGTGGGATTCATACCAGGGACACAGGGATGGTTCAACATCTGCAAATCAATCAACGTGATACACCACATCAACAAACTGAGGAATAAAAACCACACGATCATCTCAATAGATGCAGAGAAGGCATTTGACAAGATCCAACAGCCATTTATGATAAAAACTCTGAACAAAATGGGCATAGAAGGAAACTACCTCAACATAATAGAAGCCATATATGACAAACCCATAGCCAACATCATACTCAATGGGCAAAAACTGAACACCATCCCCCTGAAAACAGGAACGAGACAAGGATGCCCTCTATCACCACTCTTATTTAACATAGTACTGGAGGTCCTGGCCAGAGCAATCAGGCAAGAAAAAGGAATAAAAGGAATCCAAATTAGGGAGGGAAGAAGTGAAACTCTCGCTGTTTGCAGACGACATGATCTTATATATAGAAAACCCCAAAGAATCCATTGGGAAACTATTAGAAGTAATCAACAACTACAGCAAAGTTGCAGGGTACAAAATCAATTCGCATAAATCAGTAGCATTTCTATACTCCAGTAACGAACTAACAGAAAAAGAACTCAAGAACACAATACCATTCACAATCGCAACAAAAAGAATAAAATACCTTGGGGTAAATTTAACTAAGGAAGTGAAGGACCTATATAATGAAAATTACAAGGCCTTTCTGAGAGAATTGGATGACGACATAAGGAGATGGAAAGACATTCCATGTACATGGATTGGAAGAATAAACATAGTTAAAATGTCCATTCTACCTAAAGCAATCTACAGATTCAACGCCATCCCAATCAGAATCCCAATGACATTCTTTACAGAATTAGAACAAAGAATCCTAAAATTCATATGGGGCAACAAAAGACCCCGAATTTCTAAAGCAATCCTGAGAAAAAAGAACAACATGTGAGGCATCACAATCCCTGACTTCAAAACATACTACAAAGCTACAGTAATCAAAACAGCATGGTACTGGTACAAAAACAGGTGCACAGATCAATGGAACAGAATTGAAAGCCCAGAAATAAAACCACACATCTATGGACAGCTTATTTTCGACAAGGGAGCTGAGGGCATACAATGGAGAAACGAAAGTCTTTTCAACAAATGGTGCCAGTAAAACAGGAAAGCCACATGTAAAAGAATGAAAATTGACCATTCTTTTTCACCATTCACCAAAATAAACTCAAAATGGATCAAAGACCTAAAGGTGAGACCTGAAACCATAAGGCTTCTGGAAGAAAACGTAGGCAGTACACTCTTTGACATCAGTATTAAAAGGATCTTTTCGGACACCATGCCTTCTCAGAGAAGGGAAACAATAGAAAGAATAAACTAATGGGACTTCATCAGATTAAAGAGCTTCTTCAAGGCAAATGAAAACAGGATTGAAACAAAAAAACAACCCACTACCTGGGAAAAAATATTTGCAAGTCACATATCTGACAAAGGCTTAATATCCAGAATATATAAAGAATTCTCACAACTCAACAACAAAAAATCAAACAACCCAATCAAAAAATGGACTGGAGACATGAACAGACATTTCTCCAAAGAAGATATACTGATGGCCAAGAGGCACATGAAAAGATGCTCATCATCACTGATCATCAGGGAAATGCAAATCAAAACTACACTAAGATAGGGGCTGGCCCCGTGGCCGAGTGGTTAGGTTCGCGCGCTCCGCTGCAGGCGGCCCAGTGTTTCGTTGGTTCGAATCCTGGGCGCGGACATGGCACTGCTCGTCAGACCATGCTGAGGCAGCGTCCCGCATGCCACAACTAGAGGAACCCACAACGAAGAATACACAACTATGTACCGGGGGGCTTTGGGGAGAAAAAGGAAAAAATAAAATCTTTAAAAAAAAAAAAAACTACACTAAGATATTACCTTACACCCATTAGAATGACAAAAATATCTAAAACTAATAGTAACAAATGTTGGAGAGGTTGTGGAGAAAAAGGATCCCTCATACACTGCTGGTGGGAATGCAAACTGGTGCAGCCACTATGGAAAACAGTATGGAGATTTCTCAAAAAATTAAAAATAGAACTACCATAAGGTCCAGCCATCCCACTACTGGGTATTTATCCAGAGAGTTGAAGTCAGCAATCCCAAAAGTCCTATGTACCCCAATGTTCATTGCAGCATTATTTACAATAGCCAAGACATGGAAGAAATCTAAGTGCCCAGCAACAGACGAATGGATAAAGAAGATGTGGTATATATACAATGGAATACTACTCAGCTGCAAAACAGAACAAAATCACTCCATTTGCAATAACATGGATGGACCTTGAGGGAATTATGTTAAGTGAAATAAGCCAGCGAGAGAAGGATAATCTGTGTATGACTCCACTCATATGAGGAATTTAAAATTATGGACTAAGAACAGTTTAGTGGATACCAGGGGAAAGGTGGGGTGGGGAGGTGGGCACAAAGGGTGAAGTCGTGCACCTACAACACGAATGACAAACATTAATGTACAACTGAAATTTCACAAGATTGTAACCTATCATTAATTCAATTAAAACAAAAGAAATGAAGAAAAGCGTTAAAATAATAACTTCAAGAGATAGTTCTATGAAAAGAACTATACAATAAATCCACCACTAACTTATTTTTAAAAAGCACTTATGGGAATACAAAAACACCAAATAAGAAATGAGAATGCATCAACAGACAGACACAGAGGAAATCACAAAAACTAGAAAAAGCTCATTTTAGTCATATCTTCCCAATAAACTTGAAAATATGAATGGAACTGATTTCCTAAGAAAATAGATATTATTTTGACTTACGAAAGCAGAAACAGAAAGTCTAAACAAACAGACCAAGAAACAGAGGAAACTGAGAAGTTTTCAAAGAGCTACCCACTATTTAAAAAAGTACCATACTCTGGAAGTTTCATAAAATAAACTCTAATTTTAAGGATGATAACTCCTACTTAAACTTTTATAGAACACTGGAAAAGACAGCTTAAAATTCGATTTATGAATTCTGCATCCATTGATACAAAAACCTACCTTAGCAAGAAAAACAAAATTATTATTTGATCTCATTTGTGAGCATCATGAAAATACTTAGGAGTGGACCTGCTCGGCTGTAATGATAAGCTTATGTTTAACTTTATGAGAGACTGACAACCTGCTCTCCAGAGTGTACCATTTTTTACTGCCAGCAGCAGCGTATGAGAGTTGTAGTTATTCTACCACCCTGTCAATACTTGGTATGCTCGGTCTTTTTAATTTTAGACATCCTTATGGGTGTGTAGGATATTGCATTGTGGTTTGAATTTTAATTTCCCTCACGACTGATGTGCTCACTGGCTATTCATAGACCTTCTTTGGTGAAGAATTATTCATATACTTTGAATACATCCTTATATATGTATCAGAAACATTTTCCCCAAGTCTGTGGCTTGCCTTTTCATTTTCTTAATGTCTTTTGGAGAGCAGAAGTTTTTAATTTTCATGAAGTTCAATTTACCAATTTTTTTCTTTTATGGTTTATTCTTTCTGTATTCTAAAAACACTTTGCTTACAAAGTCACGGATTTTCTCAAATGCTTTCTACTGGAAGTTTTATACGTTTAGTTTTTATGTTTAAATCTATGATCCATTTCAAGTTAATTTTTGTGTACAACATTGAAAAACGAGTCAAGGTTCATTATTTTTCTACACAAACATGTATAGATAATCTATCACCATTTGTTGGAAAGACTATCCTTTTACCCATTGAATTACCTCAGCACCTTTGTTGTAAATCAATTAACCATGTATGTGCAGTTCTATTCCTACTCTTTTCCACTGATTCCTATGTCTATCTTTATGCTAAAACCATACTGTCCCCATTACTGCAGCTTTACAGTAAACCTTCAAGTCAGGTAGTGTAAATCCTTCAACTTTGTTCTTCTTTTTTAAAAATTATTTTCACTATTGCACATGCTTTGTGCTCTCACACAGATTTTATAATCAGCCTATCAATTCATATGAAAAAGTCATTTTTATTGGGATTGCTTTAAATCTAAATATCAATTTCAAGAGAACTGACATCTCAACAATATTGAGTATTCTGACTCATGAACATGGCATATCTCTCCATTTATTTAAGTCCTTTTAAATCTCTCAATAATCACAGTTTTCAGAGTATAGGTTTTGCACATATTTTGTTAAATTCATCCACATACAGTTCATATTTTTATGCTATTGCAAATGATACTATTTTTAAGTTGCATTTATAACTACTTATTTTCCAGCATATAGAAATATTACTGACCCACAACTAAAATATACAACTATGTACTGGGGGGATTTGGGGAGAAAAAGCAGGAAAAAAAAAGAAATATTACTCAGTGTATTGAACCTGTAGCCTACACTCTTAGTAAATTTGTTCACTCACTCTAGTACTTTCTTACTACTGTTTGGTTGATTCCCTAGGCTTTTCTTCAAGAACAATCATGTTGACTACAAGTAAAGAGAGTTGTACTTCCTCATTTCTAATATTTGCACTTCTTTTTGTCTTTTTCTTGCTTTAGTGCACTGGCTAGGATCTCATGTACAATGTACACAGAAGTAGGAGAGAAAAGACATCCTTGCCTAATTCACAATCTTAGGGGAAAGTGTCTAGTCTTTCAACAGCAAGTATGTGGGGATTTTTTTCTATTTGTTTTGTTTTGGGGGGTGTGTGTGTATGTGTGTTAATATCCTTAATCAGGTTGAGAAAGTTCTCTTCTAATCCAAGTTTGCTGAGAGTTTTTATCATGAATGGATGTTGAGTGTTGTTAAATGCTTTTTCTGCATCTACTGAGATGATCACATGTTTTTTCTCTTTTATTTCCTAAATAACTTCAATTACATTGACTAATTTCCAAATGTTAAACCAACCATGCATTCCCAGGATAAACCTCACTTAGTCATGAAGTATAATTCTTTTTACGTACTGCTGAATTAAATTTACCAAGATCTGGTTAAAGATTTTTGTGTCTATGTTCATGAAGGACATTAGACCTGGTCTATAGTTTCCTTTCCTTGTAATATTGTTGTCTGGTTTTGGTATTAGGGCTTTGGTGGTGCTACCAAGAAGCCATAACAATCCCAAATATGTAATCACCTAACAAGAGTTTACCTCAAAATACAGGAAGCAAAAACTGACCGAACAGAAAGACGAAACAAATCCAAAATTACAACTGGGGACTTGAATACCCCTCTCTCAGTAATTGAAAGAACTACCAGCCAGAAAATCAATAAGAATAGAGGAAGCCTGAACAACCTAATTAATCAATGGGATCTAAGTGACATCAACAGAACATTCTATCTCCAATAACAATGACATAAACATTCGTTCCAAGCAAAAACAGAACATTCAAGAAGACAGACCATATTCTGAGTCATAGAGTAAATCTTAATTTAAAAGAATTGAAATCATACAAAGTCTATTCTCTGATCATAACGGAATTAAACTAGTAATCAATGACAGAAAAATAAAAGAAAAATTCCTAAACATTTAGAATTTAACTTAATGGAAGTTTTCAGACATATTGAATTTAATGAAAATGAAAACACAACATATCAAAATCTTTGAGATGCAGCTAAAGCAGCACATACCAGGAAATTTATAGCACTAAATGATTACATTGGAAAAGAGGATCTCAAATCTATAATCTAAGCTTCTACTTCAAGAAACTAGAAAAGCAAGAAGAAAATCAACCCAAATCATGTAGAAGGAAATAATAAAGAGCAGAAATGAGAGAAACTGAAAACATAAAGAAAATATAAAGAAGAGCAATGAAACCAAAAGCTGTCTCTTTGAAAAGACCGATAAAATTGATAAACTTGTAGCAGGACTGACAAAGAATAAAAGAGGAAAGATAAATTACCAATACTAGGAATGAAAGGGGATTATCACTACAGTGGCCACAGACATTCAAAAGATAACAAGGCAGTACTTCAAACCACTCTACAAACATAATGTAGACAACTTAGACGAAATAGACCAATTCCTCAAAGCCACCAACTACCAAAACTCACTCAAGATGAAACAGATAAACTGAATGGTCCTTATGACTAGAAAAAATAAATTTGTAGTTTAAAAACCTCCCTGGAAAAAAAGCTCCAGGGACAGATGGCTTCACTGGTGAATTATATCAAACACTTGAGTTAAAAATAAAATCAATATTAAACAACCTCTATTAGAAAACTGAAGAGCAGAAAACACTTCCAAATTCATTTTATAAGGCCAATATCAAGCTGATACCAATACAAGACAAAAACAGTACAAGAAAAATACAAAACAATATCCCTCCCTAATATGAACATGAAAATCTTCAACAAAATATAAGAAATCATAACCAAGTTAGAAATAACAAAAATAATTTACACACATATCTCACACACACACAGAGAAAACAAAAGGAACACTTCAAAAAACACTACAAAATCCAATAATACTCTTTTTCCAAACCAAAATTATTTCTTGTAAATGCAAAAAAAATCTATCCCTAAAAAAATTCTTTCAGTTCTCCAGAATAAGTAAAAAGAATTCATTGTATTAATCACTGTTGGAAAAATCAGTACAACATTTCCCTCTCCCCACTCAAAAGTTCCCGGGGGTGAGCTCAAACTAGGCAATACCAAACAAATATACCCCATCCTTCAGGGTAGAGTATTTGGTTCAAGGATGGGCACAAGACTCAATGAGAGACAACAAGAAACAATGTGGTTTCTAAGAAAACAAAGTGCTCTCTTCTCTACAGAGTTCTCTTTTCTACAGACGTTGTCGTATGAAGACAGGAAGCTTTGAGTTGCTGCAGTCATCCTGCTAAGAAGCCATCCTGAAGACATCAACACATAGAGGAAATCAGAGGAAAGAGATAAAGGAAAAAGCCTAGCTGGAATCATATCTATTCGAGGACTTCAGTGAGCTGATTAAATTTATCTTTTAGTTTAAGCCATTTTGAAATGGATTTTCTGTTATCTGGACATGAAGAACCCTCTGACGCCAAGGGCTAACTAGATAGAAGTCAGAGGAATACCGACTTCAGTTATCATATAAAATAATTTTTTAATAATTAAGGTTAAGAAAAGGAAAAGGACATGTTTTAGGTTGTTTTCCTTATAATCTAGAATACTGCAAGTAAAGGTTCAATATCTGCCTCTATATTCCAACAATAACAGAGAGGCTAGACTTTTAAAGTTCCTTTCAACTCTAAGATTCTGATTCTGTAAAGGCATATTGAATTTGGGAGGTCAAATGAGACACTCAGAACTACTACTTCTCTCCTAGACTCCTATTTAAACAAAAAGGTAAAAAATAATTTTTTAAAAAAATCCAAAATCATTCTCACTAGCAAGAATATGAGATGAAGAAAAGAAACAAAGTAGGAAACAAAGTCTTAAACTTTGTTTACTAATCCTTTAATAAACTAACTTCATATCTAAAAACATAAGACAAAATAAACATTAAAGGAGCCATTCCTACTTAGCTTATTTGACTGGAAAAAAATTGCAACCACTCAAAAATTTTAATAAAAGATATAAGTACCTAGTTTATTACTGAAAATTCTGCAGACTGCATTATCACTTTTTCTACCATTTCACTATACTTTTCTACTCACAGTGGATTTTTCCCATGTGCTGGTATTAGTTTTTTTCTATCTTTAAAGTTTACTTAAGCAATATAAAACAGCAGTTAGAAGCATGGACCTCAGCATTAGACTGCTTGGAGTCAAATCCTAGTTCCATTATTTTCCAGCTGTATGACCTTGGGTGAGTTAGTAAACCGTAACTATGCTTCAGTTTCCTCATCTGTAGAATGGGAACAATAGTAATAGTACCTGCGCCTCACAGGACTGTTGTGGATACTAAATAAGTTCATTCACATAAATCGCTTACATCAGTCCTTGCCATATAGTACATTTATTAGTCTGCTCAGGCTGCCCTAACAAAATACCATAGACTACAAGAATTAAACAACAGAGATTTATTTTCTCACAGTTCTGAAGGCTAGAAGTCCAAACTCAAGGTTCCAGTTTTTAGTGAGGGCCTTCTTCTTGGTTTGTAGATGTCCACCTTCTCTCTATCTTCACACAGCCTTTTCTTGGTGCATGCGCATGGGGAGAGAGAGCTTAGGTGTCTCTTACTCTTCTTTTTTTTTTTTGAGGAAGATTAGCCCTGAACTAAAGTCTGCTGCCAATCCTCCTCCTTTTGCTGAGGAAGAGTGGCCCTGAGCTAACATCCATGCCCATCTTCCTCTACTTTATATGTGGGACACCTACCACAGCATGGCTTGCCAAGTGGTGCCATGTCTGCACCTGGGATCTGAGCCAGCGAACCCCGGGGCTGCTGAAGTGGAACATGCGCACTTAACCAATGCGCCACCCAGCCAGCCCCTCTTCCTCTTCTTTTAAGGGCTCCAATCCTATCTGATCCGGGCCAAGCACTTATGACCTCATTTGACCTTAATTATCTCCTAAAGGCTCTATCTCCAAATACAGGTCCCATTGGGGGTTAGAGCATCAACACATGGATTTGTGCGGGGTGACACTGTTCAGTCCACAGCTGTATGCACTATATAAATACTGTTCATGCTGTTACTATTAACATGTATATGACTGTTGTTCTAAAGGAAAACAGAGTCTTACTACAAACCCAATTATAGAATCTCTAAAGCAAATAACTGACAACACGCCAGATTGGCAGCAAAGAAAGTAAACCTTTTTTTTGGAATATACTCAATTGCTATTCATTTACACGAAGATCCCTTTGAAATGGAAGACCAAAGCCAGCAAAGTCTTGCTTCTGTCCCCCTTTAACTCAGAATGAATGGGCTCATTTTGTAAAGTTTCCCTTTCCAACTCTAACCTCCTTTAATCTCCATTTTCTCACAAATAACTCTCAGTCAACCCAGTCAATCAGCTTAAGTGCTCCTAATGACCAGCAGACAAGCTCACCTGACAACCATCTGAGCCTGCCAGGCCCCAGTCATCATTTACCAACCTCATCAAACAGCGATCTACAAAGTTCACTTTTGAAGAAGTCTGACAAATTCACCACAAATTAAAACCATGTTTCATTAAAAAATACGTTTTATGAAAAAAATAAATGCTATTATTTTTAAAAAGAAAAAACATTAAGTCAAAACTTCTCCATTAGGATTTTAACAAAATTATGTAAGAAAGAAACATCCCTTTTGCTCACTAAAATAAAGATTTATGTTGACTTACAAGGAATGAAATTTTACAAGTTACCTGAAAGCTCCTTTATCTTCAAGATTTAAATTCAGCAAACAATCTTTCCTTACACGGTTATTGCAATGATTAAATGAAATAACGTATGTTATTTATCTACTACCTTGCCTTGGACCAGTATCTATTTGATAAATGTTAATCCATTAGATGTTCTGAGAAATAAGGTTAAAAATGAAGCGGAAAATTAACATCCAATTCTTTACATATTTATATTCCAATCCTTTAAAAGGGCTCATGGTTTAACACTGAGTTTATGCAGAGGGATAAGTTACTTGAAGAGAGGGTCTAATTTTACTTAATTATTATGTATAATGTCTCTTACTGCACTAATCTCTCATACTGTGGCATCCACAAACAATGGGAACTTCCCAATCTGCAACCTCTGCTGAGGAAATGAACTTTATTTCATTAAGTGACACCTACTAAATTGAATGTCTTATTATGAGATCTTTGGTGTCTTTGATTACCTAAAGGAAAATTTTTTCCATTATTCCTGCATTCCACCAACTCTCAAACCCAGGAGAAATGATCTTTTCAGTCATTTTCTTTTTTGACAGAAAACAACCAAGCAAAAAACAAATTATTAAAGAAATCATAGCACTAGAAAAATTTTTCCACAGAGTCACAAAGAAAAATGCTGTTATTTGGACTACTATAGTTGTGCATTACAATTAGTAAAGACAACTGTATTACATATGACTAGTACACGTGCTTTCTTACCCCATTAATATTTTCTTGCCTTCACCTATAGTTACTTTAAAGATATACATCACAAGCAGCATTTAAAATGGGGGAGAGAAATGACTATAAAGAACAGCCTGGTAATTCTCAAGACTTATCTTTGGGTTAAGTAGAAGTTATTAGCTAAGTTAATTAAGTAACTTACTCTTTTAAACTGACAAGTTTAACAAGTGGACTGAACTCAGGAGAGGCAGAGAGAGAGAACTCACGTTCAACAGTTCTTCCCCGGACCTGCATCCACACTCACATTGCTAATTTTTCCCTTGTAACTTTGAATGTACAACATAACTCACTCAATTTACCAACCAAATCACCTTGGGCATGTTACTTTTTTTAATATACATAGCACTACTAGAATTACCTATTCTTCCCCTCCTCCTCTATAATGTGAGTATCAGAGTTAGTATTATGTCGAAGAAAAAGAAATTACAAATAGGTACCTACCCTCCCTGATATTAAAGAAAAAAAATGCAGAAAAAGCTTCAAAATACTCAGATAAATGACTACAGCATCTGTATGTAAATAGATAATCTACCACATATCTGTGTATTCCAAAGCAACTGTAACTACACCTTGACTGAAACTTACAAAAAAAATACATGTTGCTTCAAATTACAGTTCCACAGAAATACTCAGGTTTTAGAAAGTACTTAAAGAGTTAGGTTCTATTTTTAAAATGGAGGTAGAAAATGTAAATAGTAATTAGAAAAAGTAAACTTACCAAATATATTAGTGGAGTGTCCTTTCCTTGCAATAGGTCTGAGTTCATTATGTCCCCATCCATATATCCTATAATTATCCCAGGCATGTTTCATCATCTGAGAAAGGAAAAATTATAATCTATCAATATACGTTATTCACAGATGGTTATATTTATGTAATTGAGAGATTCTATTACCGTATCCTTACACATTCTCCTATATCTCCTACATCAGTATATTATTCTATTAACATCTGTATCAGTATGAAAACACACGTAACCACGTTCAACCTTAATCTACACAACAGAAGAAAAAATTGAGTGTAACAGACAAGCTGTTTTTATTGGGGAGAAAGGTGTCTGTCTGGCATTCTTTCTTTTTAGGAGCTGCAATCCTTTTGGAAACAGTTCCCCCTCCCTCAATGTGGTTATGATAGAGCTGTCAATCAAGCGCCTTTCATTTCACACCAATTAACAAAGCCTGGCTTAAAAACCCCTTACCCTTAGACCAAAGACCAGCAAACTCTTATCGTAAAGTAAATATTTTAGGCTTTGCAGTCCTTATAGCCTGTATAGCAACTATTTAACTTGGTTGTTTTCTGCTAAAACAGCCCTAGACAATGCATAAACAAATGGGCAAGGCTGTGTTCCAATTGAACTTTATCTTAAAAAATAGGCAGCATGCAGAATTTGGCCTGCAAGTTGTAGTGTGCACACCCCTGATCTAGACAAAATGATTGGGCACGTGTGATTCAAGCAGAGGCAATCAAGTCTTTTTACGCATATTGTTATAGATACTAGGAGACACAGGGACTCTCTCATTTTACAATCTCAAGGTCTTCCTAACATACAATCCTGGAGCTGATGGGGGCTAACTCCCAACATGGAGAAACTAAATAACCAAAGGAAAGAGACAGAGACAGATGCATGTTACTGACAAAAACATCTTCAGACGTGGATTCAGCAAAGCTTGAAGCCCTAGTTTAGAGCCACTAAGTTAATAAATATTTTTATATCACCTAATTTGAACTGAGTTTCTTACAACCCAAGGAGTTCTAAGCTACACAATAACAGACTATTTAATTATATATCAGCTGAATTATTTAATAGTAGACTGTGGTGTACCAAAAATCTATTCATTTAACAGTATACTATTCATTAAGACATTTCTCAACCTGTTTTTTGCAGCCAACGTAACTTACACATCAAAACCAGGCAAAGACACTACAAGGAAACAAAAAACCAATATACCTCAAAAACTCAGATGAAAAACTCCTTAACAAAAATTAGCTTATATAGGGAGAACACTATACAATGAGCAAGTGCAGTTTAACCCAGGAATATATGACTAATTTAACATTCAAAAACCAATCAATAGGGGCTGGCCCAGTGGCGTAGTGGTTAAGTTCACATGCTCTGCTTCGGTGGCCTGGAGTTCGCAGGTTCAGATCCCAGACATGAACCTATACACCACTCATCAAGCCATGCTGAGGCGGTGTCCCACATACAAAATAAAGAAAGACAGGCACAGATGTTAGCTCAGAGCCAATCTTCCTCACACACACACAAAAAAATCAATATAATTCACCATGTTAACAGAATAAAGGAAAAAAAATATACAATCATCTTTACAGACCTAAACAAAGCATTTGACAAAATTCAATCTCCTTTCATGGTTAAAATTCAGTAAATTATAACTACAAGGAAACATCCTCAGCCTACTAAAGCGCATCTTCAAAAAACCTACAGCTAACATAATATGAACGGTAAAGGACTAAATGCTTAATCCCTAAAGCTGAGAATAAATCAAGTATGTCCATTCTCAGCACTCCTTTTCAACAACGTACTAAAAGTCCTAGCCAGTGCAATAAGCAAGAAAAAGAAATAAAAAGCATAAAAATCAGAAAGGAAAAAAGAAGACTACCTCCATTCAGAGGATTTGACTATGTAGAAGGAAAATCCTAAGCAATCAAAAAAAGCCACTAGAACCAATAAATGACTTCAGTAAAGGAAAAGAATACAAGTTCTGCAAACTAAAATCAAATATATTTCTATATCCTAGAAATGAACAGCAGAAATGGAGATTAAAAAACAATTCCAGTTACAATAGCATCAAAAAACATAAAATACTTAGGAATAAATATAACAGAGAATGTGAAAGAACTATGTACTAAGAACTACAAAACACTGCTGAGAGAAATTAAAGAAAACCTAAATAAGCGGAAAGACATAACATGTTCATGGAATGGAAGATGGAATATTGTTAAAATGACAATTCTTCCCAATTCATCTACAGATTCAATGAAATCCCAATCAAAATCCTACCAACCTTTTATTTTCACAGGAAAGCTAATTCTAAAATGGCAAAGGTCCTAGAACAGCCAAAACAATTTTTAAAAAGAACAAAGTTGGGGAGCGGTGTAAGCATTACGGTGTAGCGAGTTGCTCCCTTTTCTTTCCCCTCTAAGTTATAGCCAGTAGGATATCCACTGACCAACAAAGGACTCTTTGCACAGCACACCAGAACCCCTGAGAGACCCCTACATCTATGCATCTGAAGGTGGATGGACTACACCTCCTGGAGGTGGTGGAACCAGGGGAGCAGTGGTGGCAGCTCCAGAGACCAAAGACTCCAGAAACTGTAGACATGCCTGCAACCAGAGGCTCAAGCGGCAGTACCCAAGGCCAGAGGCTCTGGGAACAGTGATGATACCTGTGACCCAGCCCCCTCCCCCAGTCATGGTGCCTTTGATCCCAGCCCTCCCAGAGGTGGTGGCTGCATCCAAGACTCCGATACCTCCAGCAGCAGCGGTGGTGTCCATGACCTAAGTTTCCAGGAATCGTACCAGCACCTAAGACCAGAGAGTGCAGGAACCACAAGGGCACTTGCAACTCAGCCTCTCCCCCTCCCTCAGTGGTGGCACCTCCAAAACCAGCCCTTCCAGCAGCAGGGACTGCGTACAAGACACTGGGCCCCTGGCAGCAACAGCGTTGCCTGTGACCTGAAGTTTCAGGAACAGCACCAGCACCCAAGACCAAAAGCTGCAGGAATCCCAGTAGTGCTCACAACTCAGGTATCTACATCCCCCCATGGAAGCAGTGGTGTTGCCCACAACCTCAGCCTATCTGGCAGCAGAAGTGACATCCGTGAACTCAGCACCCCTGGCAGTGGTAGCGCCAGAGCCCCGAGAAAACTCAGGAGCAGCAACATAAGTGGCACACACAGCAGTAGCACCCAAGTCAATGGAGAGACAGCAACAACAGAACCCAGGATCCCAGTTCTCCAGTTGCAGCATTGCCCACAACTTCAGTTCCCCCTCCCATGGCAGAAGCGCCTGCAGACACAACAAACTCAGTCTTGGTGGAGGTGACCTTGACCCCAGCTCCAACCCAACTCTCCCTCTCCCCCAGCTGCAGTGGGGGAACCTGCAACCCAGGTGAACCCAGAATGAATAGAGGTGCTGGCCAGCCTAGTAACCCCAATGGTGACACCCACGGCTGCAGCAACATCATAAGAAGCAAGGCACCAGCAACCTTGGAGGCACAAGCAGCACAACAAGGGCACTGATGACACCTCTGGCAAAGGCAGCGGAGGGTAGAAAGCGGAGGCTCTCAAATACAAAAAGCAGCAGCTCTGAATCAAAGTACACAAAGTCTTACACAAATAAGAAAGATGAGTACTATCACAAATGCACTGGCAGAGAAACAACTCATCAAGTACCATGAAAAACTACAGTAACACAGTATCACAAAAAGAAAATGACGATTCTCCAGAAACCAAACTTGAAGTCATGGAAGATCACAATCTAACTGAAAGAGAATTCGAAATAGCTGTCATGAAGAGATTCAACAGGTTATAAGAAAACTCAAAAAGCCAGTTCAAAGAGCTCAGGAATAAAATAATGAAAGAATGAACAGTTTAATCTACTTCACCAAGGAGATTAAAACTCTAAAAAAGAAGGAAACAGAAATTCTGGAGTTGAAGAACAGAATAAATGAGTTGAAGAATAAAGCAGAAAGCACTGGAAACAGAGCAGACCACATGGAAGAGAGAAGTAGAGAGCTCAAAGATAGGAATCTAGAAATGAACTATGTGGAAGAGGAAAGAGACTTAGGTTTAAAAATGGGAGAAATTCTACAAGAAATACCCAACTCAATGGGGCCAGCCCTGTGGCCGAGAGGTTAAAGTTCTGTGCACTCTGCTTCAGCAGCCTGGGTTTGCAGGTTCAGATCCTGGTGCAGACCTACTCCACTCGTCAGCCATGCTGTGGTGGCAACCCACATACAAAATAGAGGAGGTTGGCATGGATGTTAGCTCAGGGCGAATCTTCGTCATCAAAAAAAAAAAAAAAAATATATATATATATATATATATATATCCAACTCAATTAGGAAAGATAATATAAGAATAACAGGTATCTCAGAGGCAGAAGAGAGGGAGAAGGGGGCATAGAGTTTATTTAAAGAAGTAAAAGCTCAGAAGTTCCCAAACCTGGGGAAGAAACTGAATATACAAGTACATGAAGGTACCAGAACACCTAATTATCTCAATGCAAAAAGACCTTCTCCAAGACACATTATATTAAATCTGTCAAAAGTCAATGACAAAGAATGGATATTAAAGGTAGCCAGAGAAAAGAAAATAACAACTTACAAAGGAACCCCCATTTGGCTATCAGCAATTTCTCACCAGAAACACTACAGACCAAGAGAGAGTGGAATGATATATTCTAAATATTAAAAGATAAAAATTGTCAGCCAAGAACACTCTATCCAGCAGTTATCTTTCATATATGAAGGCAAAATAAAGGCTTTCCCACACAAACAAAAGCTGAGGGACTTCACTGCCACTAGATCTGCCTTATGAGAAATCTTGAAAGGAGCCCTCCTACCTGAAACAAAAAGGCAAAGGTTTACAAAGCTTAAGCAAGAGGACAAATAGACAGAATCAGAAAATTGCAACAGAGTATCACAATAGGTTAGTAAAAACCTAATTATAACATAAAGTCTAAAGGGAAAGAAGGCATTAAAAATAACTATAACCACTTCAATTTGGTAATAAGCTCACAATACAAAAAGGAATAATTTGTGACAACAAAAACATAGACGGGGAAAAGGATGGAACCTGCATAGGCTAATGGAGATAAGATGCTATCAGCAGAAAAAGGACTCTCTCATCTGTAAGATCTTTTATATAAACTTCATGGTAACCACAAAACAAAAATTCAGAGCAGAGTCATGAAACATAAAAAAAGAGGAAACTGGGAAACACATCACAGAAAACCACCAAACTGAAATGGCAGACAGAAACACAAGGAAAAAGAAACAATGGAAACAAAAGATAAAATGGCAGTATTAAGCCCTCATATATCAATAATCATCCAAAATGTAAATGGATTAAATTCACCAATAAAAAGATACAAAGTGGCTAGACAGATTAAAAAACAAGACCCAATAATATGCTGCCTCCAGAAGACACATCTCAGCTCTAAAGACAAACGTAAGCTCAAAATGAAGGGATGGAAAATAATACTCTAAGCAAATGGCAACCAAAAGAAAGTGGGTGTGGCTACACTTATATCAGACAAATAGACTTTAAGCAAAAAGGGTAACAGGAGACAAAAATGGACATTACATAACGAGAAAGAGGACAATCCATCAAGAAGACATAACATTTATTAGGAGCACCTAAGTACATAAAGCAACTATTAACCAATCTAAAGGGAGAAATTGACAGCAACACAATAACAGTAGGGGACTTTAATACCCCACTAACATCAATGGATAGATCATCCAACAGAGAGTCAACAAGGAAACACTGGCCTTAAATTAAACACTAGAACAGATGTACCTAATAGATATCTATAGAGCATTCCATCCAAAAGCAACAGAATACATTCTTCTCAAGAATACATGGAATAGTCTGAAAGATAGACCATATGTTGGGAAACAAAACAAGTCTCAATAAATTTAAAATGAAATTATATCAAGTAGCTTTTCCACCACAATGGTATGAAACTAGAAATCAACTGTAAGAAGAAAGCTGGGAAAGTCACAAATATGTGGAGACTAAACAATATGCTACTGAACAACTACTGGATCAAAAAAATCAAAAAGTACCTGGAGACAAATGAAAATGAAATCACAACATGTCAAAATCTATGGGATGCAGCAAAACTGGTACTAAGAAGGAAGATTATAGCAATACAGGCCTCAAGAAACAAGAAAAATTTCAAACAATCTAATACTACACCAAAAAAAAAAACTAGAAAAAGAAGAACAAATGAAGGCCAAATTCAGTAGAAGGAAGGAAATAGTAAAAATCAGAACACAAATAAATGAGATAGAGACTAAACAGACAATAGAAAAGATGAATGAATCTAAGAGCTGGTTCTTTGAAAAGCTAAACAAAAACTACGAAAAAAAGAGAGAAGGCTCAAATAAAATCAGAAATGCAAGAGGAGAAATTACAACAAATGCCACAGCAATACAAAGGATTATAAGAGAATACCGTGAAAAGCTATACACCAACAAATTGGATAACCCAGAAGTGGATAAATTCCTAGAATTATAACCTCTCAAAACTGAATCAATAAGAAATAGAGACTCTGAATAGAACAATCACTATTAAAAAGATTGAAACAGTAATCAAAAACCTCCCAGAAAACAAAGATCCAAGACCAGACAACTTCTCTGATGAGTTCTACCAAACATTCAAAGATACTTTAACACCTATCTTTCACAGACTCTTCCAAAAAACTGAAGAGGATGGGATGCTTCCTAACTCATTCTATGAGGCGAACATTACCCTGATACCAAAACCAGACAAGGACAACAGAAAAAAAGGAAAATTACAGGCTAATATCACTAATGAACACAGACGCAAAAATCCTCAACAAAATAGCAGCAAATTGAATACAACAATACATTGAAAGGATCATACCATGATGGAGTTGGATTTATTCCAGGACACAGGAATGCTTCAACATCCACAAATCAATCAATATAATACACCACGTTAATGAAATGAAGAATAAAAATCACCTGATCATCTCAACAGATGCAGAGAAAACATATGACAAGATTCAACATCCATTTATGATAAAAATTCTTAATAAAATGGGTAGAGAAAGAAAGTACCTTAACATAAAAAGGCCATATACAACAAACCCACAGCTACATCATATTCCACAGTGAAAAACTGAAAGCTATCCCTCTAAGAACAGGAACAAGACAAGGAGGCCCACTCTCATCACTCTTAATCAACATAATATTGGAAGTCCTAGCCAGAGCAATTAGATAAGAAAGAGAAATAACAGGTATCCAAATTGGAAAGGAAAAAGTAAAACTGTCACTATTTGTGGATGACACAATTTTTACATAGAAAATCCTAAAGAATCCCCAAAAACAACTATCAGAAATAATTAACAAATATAGTAAAGTTGTGGAGTATAAAATCCACATACAAAAGTCAGTTGCATTTCTATATACTAACAATGAACTAGCAGAAAGAGAAATCAAGAATATCTTCCCATTTATATAACAATAAGAATAAAATATGAATAAATTTAACCAAAGAGATGAAAAACCCATACACTGAAACCTATAAAACATTGTTGAAAGAAGCCAAAGACACAAAAAATGGAAAGATGTTCTGTGGCCATGGGTTAGAAGAATTAACATAGTCAAAATGTTCACATTACCTAAAGCAATCTACAGATTCAATGCAATCTCAATCAGAATACCAATGACATTTTTCACAGAAATAAAACAAAGAATCCTAAAATTTATATGGAATAACAAAAGACCCTGAATAGCCAAAGCTATCCTGAGAAAAAAGAACAAACAAAGCTGGAGGTACTATGCTCCCTGGCTTCAAAATATACTACAAAGCTATAGTAATCAAAACAGAACAGTACTGGCAGAAAAACAGACACACAGATTAATGGAATCGTAGAACTGAAAGCCCAGAAAAAACCTACATATCTGTGGACAGCTAATCTTCAACAAAGGAGCCAGAAACACAATGGAGAAAGTCTCTTCAACAAATGGTCTGGGGAAAACTGCACAGCCACATGCAAAAGAATGAAAGTAGACCATTATCTTACACTACATGCAAAAATTACCTCCAAATGGATTAAAGACTTGAATGTAAGGCCTGAAATCATAAAACTTCTAGAAGAAAACATGGACGTACACTCTTTGACATCAGTCTTAGCAGTGTCTTTCTGAATATGGC
This sequence comes from Equus caballus, assembly GCF_041296265.1. Lineage (NCBI taxonomy): Eukaryota > Metazoa > Chordata > Mammalia > Perissodactyla > Equidae > Equus > Equus caballus. The sequence goes on from NC_091688.1 coordinate 57,078,011, forward strand.
TCCTCAGGCAAGAGAAACAAAAGAAAAAATGAACAAATGGAACTACATCAAATTAAAAGGCTTCTGCATAGCAAAGAAAACCATCAACAAAGTGAAAAGACAACCTACAAGTTGGGAGAAAATATTTGCAAATCATATATCCAATAAGGGGTTAACAGCCAAAATATATAAGAACTCACACAACTCAACAAGAAAAAACAAACAACCTGATCAAAAAATGGACAGATGATATGAACAGATATTTTTCCAAAGACGACATACAGACGGGCTGACAGGCACATGAAAAGATGTTCAACATTCCTAACTATTAGGGAAATGCAAATCAATACTACAATGAGATATTACTTCACACCCATAAGAATGGCTATTTATTACAAAGACAAGAAATAAGTGTTGGAGAAGATGCAGAGAAAATGAAACACTCATTCCCACACTGCTGGTGGGAATGTAAACTGGTGCAGCCACTACGGAGAATAGTATGCAGAATCCTCAAAAAATTAAAAGCAGAAATAGCATATGATCTAGCTATTCCACTTCTGAATATTTATCCAAAGAACTGAAAAACACTAATTTGAAAAGACAGATGCATGCCTATGTTCACTGCAGCCACAACACAACAGCCACAACTTGGAAACAACCTAAGTGCCCATCAATGGATAAATGGATAAAGACAATGTGGTGTGTGTGTATATATATATATAAAATAGACTACTACTCAGCCTTAAAAAAAGATGAAATATTGCCATTTGCAACAACATGGATGGACCTTGAGGATATTATGCTAAGTAAAATAAGTTCAGACAGAAAAAGACAATGACTGTATGATTTCACTCATAGGTGAAAGATAAACACACAGATATGGAGAACAGACTGGTGGTTACCAGAGAGAAAGGAAGTGGGGGGAGGACGAAAGGGGTAAAGGGACACAGTGTATAGTGATGGATGGCAACTAGACTTTTGGTGGTGAACATGATGCAGTCTATACAGAAGCAGAAATATAATGACATAAACCTGAAATTTATGCAACGTTATAAACCAATATTACCTCAATTAAAAAAAAAGAATTTAGCAACATGGTTATAACCTAAAAAAAAGAAGAACAAATTTGGAGGACTTACCTGATTTTAAAACTTAATATAAGTTAATCAACACAGTGTTATATGTGCTATATTCACATTAAGGATACACATATAGATTAACAGAATAGGTATGAGTCCAGAAAGAGACTCAACTCCTATTGATTTTGTCAATTAATTTTTAACAAAAGTGCCAAGGTAACAGAATCAGGAAAGGATAATCTTTTCAACAAATGGTGCTGGAACAACTAGAAAGCACTGTGGGGAAAACAGGGAGCACGACCCTTACTACAAACAATGAACCAAAAATTAACTCACAACAGACCCACAGACTGAAATATCAAAACTAAAATATGTGCCCATGCAAAGATTTATACACAAATGTTCATAGCAACATTATTCAAAATAGTCAAAGGCTGAAATAAATGTTGAATAAATGTTCAAGAGATGAATAAATAAAACAAATCATAGTATATGCATACAACGGAATACCACTAAGAAAAAAATTACTTTTATGTGCAATCTACATAGATGGATCTCAAAAACATAACACTGAGCAAAAGCCTGGAAACAAGATATCACAAACCTTATGATTCCAATTTGACTGAAACTCCAGAAAAGACTAATCTAATCTATAATGACTAAAAGCAGAGCAGTGTTGAACTGGAGCCAAGGAACAGGGTAGTCTAATGGGAGAGGGGCACAAGAAAACCGTTTTTGAGATTATGGACATATTCACATCTTGATTACAGTTGTTGCTACACAGGTGTATACATCTGTCAAAACTCATCTGTACTATTTTATATGTGAAGAAAGTTGAATTTTTAAAAAATCTAATAGCCTGCCATAACTTCAAATTCCCACTCTTGTGAGGCAATTATCTAAATTCTTTCACCTGTTTTTTCTACTTACCACTACAATTCTAAATACAGTTTACAGTGCTATTTCTTAATTTTCTTTTTTAAGTTTTAGTATTTACTATATTCTCCTGTAGTTAAGATACTTTAGCTCTCTTAAACCACTATCAACTCACCTCCACATATTTTTCCCTGGCCCACATCCTCCCAATACAGTTATTATAATTATTAAATTTCCTTTGAACAAACTTTTGAACAACTTTTCTTTCCTCTGCTGTTAACTACTGGTCTGAAGGTTTAATGTTTTTCTGTTGTTGTTTGCTTGCTTGCTTAGTTTTTAATGTAACAATTATTGATTTGTTTCCAAATTATACTTGAGTCTCAAAACTTGTCTCAATATAATCAAACACATCAGATAAACTATCAGTTCCATTTTACTCTCGGACATATCCTTCCCGAGGCTCTCTATCCTCCTACTGGACTTCTGTTCTCTCCACCTGAAGCACAGCTGTCATCCTGCTAATTCCCTTATTCACGATGCTGAAAATGCCCTTCCTTTCTCTCTCCAGTGACAGATCCCATGTCCAAAACCCCTTACCTTTCTATTTTTGTGCAAAAGCATATTTTCCAGCAGCAATCTGAGAAAATGTCTAAACATACCTTCACCCTCAGATTTGATTCATAATTTGGCTGAATATATAATTCTTTCTATGTCTTTGCTCCATTCTCTTCCAGTTTCCAACATTAATGTTGAGGAATCTGATGTGCCATTATGTACAATCCCCATCTTTGGGGTGGAATCATTTTTTTTCCTCCGTAAACTTTTAGGATCTGTTTTTTATGTCTCTTTTTCTAAAATTTTAGTAGAAGTCCTTTTTTTGCTCATTGTGCTGGACGCCTGGCAGGTCCTTTCATTCTGGAAACTCACACCGTTTAGTTTCAGTCAATTTTCTTGAATTGTTTCTTTGACTTTTTCCCCTCCATTTTCCCTATTCTCTTTTTAAAACACCTAACAATCACCTGTTAGATGTTCTGGATTTATCTTACCATTTTGCTTGTTTTCTCAATCTTTTTGTCTACTACACGATGTACTCAATTTTATCCTCTAACTTTTCTATTGAATTTTGTAATTGTTACATTTTTAATTCCCAAGAGCTCTTTCTTATTCTCTAAATGTTCCTTTTCATGACTTATTCTCATTTCATGAATTTAATTTTTTTGTCACTCCAAGGATGTTAATTTTTTGATATATTTTTTCTGCTCCCTGTATTGTTTCTGAATATAGGCTAGAGAATTGGTGATCTAGGGTTTAAGAGCTCCTTTTAAAACTTACAAATAATACTTTTCCAGCTCTATTTTATACCCTTGCCCTCAGAGGTAAATGGTGTCTCTAATTCTCGAAACTTTCAGGTATTCTGCAGTTCACAACACCTTGGTAGCTTCTTCTCCTGCAGGACTAGGTTTCAACTTTTTCTGCTTGCTAAGTCAGTAAGCATAATGTTTAACAGGGGCCTACACATGGGTTTTTAATATGTTTTCTGTTGATTACAAGAACACTGGATAATATGGTGTGCTCTAAAGGATTAACTCAGCAGGTCTGGGTTGACCAAACCCTGCACATCTCATAAAAAGGTTCGGCCTGTGCCTGGCTCCTGGAAAATAACTTCTGAACCTTTATGATCCTGCCTGTTAAGAGAATCTTTGTTTATCTGAGGCCTCAGGCCGTGTCAGACAGTTTATGCTAACAATGAGATTTATGCTGGGGGCCTAGGGCCACATGGCATCAGCCTGACCTCTGGATGGGTTGGAGAACTAAGGTCAGCCAAGCCTATATAATGAATCCCCAATAAAAAATCTCAAGGCTCGGGTGAACTTCCCTGGTTAGCAATACAGCATACACATTGCCACACATCACTGCTGGGAGAATTAAGCACTGTCCATATCACTCCACGGGGAGAGGACAACTAGAAGCTTGCACCTGGTCTCTCCTGGACTCTGTCCTATGTGCCTTTTCTATTACTCATTTTAATCTGTATGTTTTTGCTATAATAAACCAAAACCATGAATACAACAGTCTTGCTGTTGAATCACTGAGCCTGTGGGTGGTACTGAGGTCCCCTAAACACACACTGTTATCTATCTGAATTATCATGTACATGAGGAAGTGTTTCAATTAATTTTAACGACATCTAAAAAAAGCAGGTCAGGCACCTGAAAAAAAAAAAATCTATCAGAGTCTCCCCAACACTATCTGTCCCCAACAAAAATCTATCAATGTCCAAAGAAAGTGCCGTAAGCAGCCTGTGCATAAACTCAGAATACAACTCTATTTTGATTCCACCAAGGTCAAGGTCTTATAATTCATAAGGCCAAGATTAAACTATCTGCTAAATCTTCCATATTCATTACTAGAATATATCCAAATAGATATTGACTATTTGAACTAAACTTATCATCCTATTTTGATAAATAATCCCTCTGAAATATTGTTGATGCTATTACACTCTGACAAACTCTTTTTCTTCATAGATAGTACAACTGCAAACTCCACCCAGTATTAGCAGGAGTTCTAATTAACAAAGTTCAACTGAAATATTCACTAGATTTGCCACCCCCCATCCCAACCCCAGTATTTTCTTTATCTCCAAGTAATTCCTAGAATGAAAACTTGAAAGACTTCTGAGACTAAACAAATTTCAAGAATTCTGAGGTCAATCCTTTCCCATTCGTCAATCCACTGAGACTCTGTGGAAAAAATGTGTTCTTAATGTGCAGGATGGTTGATGGGTATCATGACATGTTCCTTAAAAGACAGCAGATATAATGCTAATTCTTCAGAAGCATGTTTATGACGAGTTTTGCATGGCATCTAACAGAGACCCTTGCAACTAAACACTTAAGAAATTTCTTAGTCAATGAGAAATTATTGATGGATCTATTCTACATTATTTATAAAATGCTGAATATCAAAAGATCTCTGAAGACAGGGTGAGTGATTTAACCATCCAAACAACATTATATTGAATTTTTAAGTGTCAGATAGTTATATTACAATGAATATTAAGAAAGAGACAGAGTTCTAGTCCTTACTGCCAACTTGGAAACTGAACTACAACTTTGACCCAAAAACGAACAAAATGAAAATATGACACCACAGATGGTAGGAATATATATATAAGTCCATTCAAACACATATCCATAACCATGCCATATCACAAATCTCAGCTTATTACCTCTTTAATTTTTTCCCTTTTCTTTCTTATGTCACTACTTTCTGGATCTCCACCATTTATTCCTGTCAAGTTTGGGATAGGGACTGGTGGCAGTGGCTTTTTCTCTTTTGTCTTCATTTCTTGGACTACCTTGTTTTTCTCTGTCTGAATTTCTGCTCGGATTTCCTCTCTTGACTTTTTTAATTTTTCTTTCGCTTCCTCCAGGGCCTTCTCGTGATCGGCTCGGATTTTATTTCTCAAACGTTCTTCTTCTTCCCTGTAAGAAAAGAAAAAAAGACTGGTAAAAATGACCCTAAAGAACATCAATCTCTAAACATAAAACTTCAAGTTTCCTCCACCAAACCCTGATAGTTGCTTTCTACTCCTACCATTAAAAAGTAAGAATGAGAGGCCAGCCCGGTGGCACAGCGGTTAAGCTCGCATGTTTCGCTTCTCGGTGGCCCGAGGTTCGCTGGTTTGGATCCCGGGTGCGGACATGGCACCGCTTGCCAAAAGCCATGCTGTGGTAGGCGTCCCACGTATAAAGTAGAGGAAGAAGAGCACGGATGTAAGCTCAGGACCAATCTTCCTCAGCAAAAAGAGGAGGATTGGCAGTAGTTAGGTCAGGGCTAATCTTCCTCAAAGAAAAAGTAAGAATGATCTGTGAGAGAGACTCAGATCTACCTGCCCAAAGAATAGGGTAAATATATCTTGGAATGAGAAAGAAAATGAGCTCTGGATGCTGAAGAGCAAACACTTCACACAGCGGAGAAAGGAGGAAACCTAGAAAGTTACAATTTCAGGGCCAAGTGAGAACAAAGAAAATAGCCATCAGTAACTTATCAGTAGACATATGGAAAAAAGAAAGAGAGAAGAAGATGAGTGAAAAATTAGATGGAGAAGAGAAAATAAAAATAGAATTAAATATCGAGAGGGGACAAAAATATAAACATAGGGTCAAAGAAAGAGCTAAGTGGAAAAGATAGAAGGATGGGAAATTTTTCATTGTTATATAGTACATCATATGCTTCTAAAACTTGGACATTTTGGAAACACCACAGATCTTATAGCACAATGGTCCGACTGATGTGGGTATGACTACTTAAAACTCTCTTGAGCCCTTGTTAAAAACATATACTATGATTTAGCAGGTCTGTGTGAAACCCATGAATCTGTACTACTGAGAGCTCCCCTGTCTTCTGGTGCACACACAGGTTTGGAAACCACTACTGCAGTGGACACCTACTGGGCTGTACCCAGCCCAACTTCTGTGAGAGCTCAACCTTCTCTCGACCTCCAGCCCATTCCACACAAATAAATAGAGGAACGGTAGTTACTAGTTTCCAAATCAGCCAATGATGACCACTCTATGGGTAAACGTCTAACCCAACAGTCACCAGAGTCACCTCTCCAGAAATTTAATTCAAACTCTGCAGAAGGCTAAACTCCTAACACTGCTGGTAGGAATGTAAAGTGGCACAGTCACTCTGGAAAAGCTTAGCAGTTTCTTAAGAAACTAAATATGCCAGTATCATAAAATCCAGCACTTGTACTGGGCATTTATCCCAGAGAAATGAAGGCTTACATTCACACAAAAACCTATACACAAGACAGTCACAAAAAGACAAGAACTGTATGATTCCACATATATGAGATACTTAGAGTAGTCAAATTCTAGAGACAGAAAGTAGAATGATGGTTGCCAGAGGCTGGGGTAAGTGGGAAATGAGAAGTTATTATTTAATGGGTATAAAGTTTCAGTTTTGCAAGATGAAAAGAGTTCTGGAGATGACGGTGGTGATGGCTGCACAACAATATGAATGTATTTAATACCACTGCACTATACATGTGAAAATGGTTAAGACAGGGGCTGGCCCAGTGGCACAGTGGTTAAGTTCAGGTGCTCCACTTCGGCGGCTCAAGGTCCCTGGGTTCAGATCCCAAGTGTGGACCTGCACATCGTTCACCAAGCCAGGCTATCGCAGCATCCCACATACAAAATAGAGGAAGATTTGCACAGATATTAGCTAAGGGTCAATCCTCCTCACACACACACACACACACACACACATACACGAAAATAGGTTAAGATAGTAAATTTTATGTTATGTGTATTTTACCACAATAAAAAAGAAATTGGAAAAAAAACTCTATACACAAACATTTATAGCAACTTTACTTGTAATAGGCAAATACTGAAAACAATCCAGATGCCCTCCAACAAGTAAATGGTACTTTTATACCACTGTTTATACTGTGGTGCAGACACACTATGGAATACTACTCAACAATAAAAAGAAATAAACTATTCATACACACAACTTGAATGAATTTCAAAGGTATAACGTGAGTGAAAGAAGCCACTCAAAAGGTTACATTCTCTATGATTCCTTTCATATGACATTCTCGAAAAGACAAAAACACAGGAATTGTGAAAAGATCAGTGGTTGCCAGGAGCTATGGATGGGGGGATATAAAGTAATAATACAGGAGAGGTTTTTGGGATGATAGCATTGTTATATATCTTAACTATAGTGGTGGTTACACCAATGTGTACATGTGTTGAAAATCATAGAACTGTACATCAAAAGAGAAAAATATCAATTTACAGACTAACATTAAAAATAAAATGTTAAATGTTTACAGAAAAAGAAAACTGGATTGCGAGCAGTGAGAAGAGGCTAATGAGGAAAACAGGAGAGAGAAAAGCGGGGAAGTACAACAGAGCTGGAGAGTCAGGGACACACAAGGTCACTCTGGTAGTGAGACAGAATCCACGGGGCCTGCAGATAGACTAGATAGAGGAAGAGGTCGGCAGGGAGGAGCCAAGGGTGGCCCCTGAGTGCACTGAAGAGGAATTCTGGGCTGATCTGTTCGGGAGACTCAGGCAGATGAGGGCATCATCAGCACACAGGTGCTGAATGAAGTCTTAGATAAGATAGCCAAAGCAGACACAGGCAGGCACCATCCAACAGCCTTCCAATCCCCCTCCCTCTCCTCACCGACAGAAAAACACTGTGCCAAACCTCCGAGAACAAATCATAATCCGTCTACGCCAATCAAATCTTTCCCTGATGCCCTAACAGCTGGGGTGGCCACATAACTCCACTGCAACCAAAGAGACAAAAGAGGACTATTGGGAAATATTTTCCTTTACAGATTAAAAAATGGAGCCATTTGAGAAAAGGGCCTTTTAGCTACTACCAAACCTACCCAACCACCTAATCTTGTCTTCAATTGTGGTTATGATGCCTAATGCTGTGATAGTCGTCTTTCAATGAAAAGGCAACAAGCCTAGGGACAAACAGCCAACACTGTTCAGGAAAGAAGACAAAGAGGGGAAAATGCCTGCTGATATCATTGAATTGCAGCCAGGGCCCTCAGCTACCAGTTCCCAGATTTCAGATTCTGTGGACTAACTATCAGTTGGCTGTTCCGTCACTTCCAGCTGAGAGTCTTCCCAACTCACTCACTCATTCATGGAGCAAGCACACACATAAGAGTCAGGAAAGCAGAGGGCCTGGGACTAAGCCTAAAAGAAGAACAATATCAAATAGGGAGGCTGGTTCTTTCAAGGGCAGTTTCTGTCCTGATAACAAGTGGGAGAGTCTCCACGGGGAACCAAGCTTTCCATTTCTATCCCCAAGCACCACGCTACCTGCTGAATGGCACATGGAAGCCTCCACCATGTTTGCAATGGCTTGTAGGCATCACTGTGGAAGTACCTTCACTCACCAGTGAACCTCCACAGAGTCGGGTATCACATGCCACTCTCTAGAGCCCACCCTGAGGGGGAGAAGAATATGGGTCACAACTCATTCCATATCCTCTCTCCAGAGCTTCATAATGCACACAGGTATTTTAAAGGCTCTGAGAAGTTCTACAATAGAGATGCCTAACACAACACTTTCCAAAGTTATTTAGTCACAGTCCCCTTTTTCTGCACACAACCCCTTTTAGCATGCCATGAAACACAGTGACATAGAGGAAATGCCTCCAACTGTGCCATCAACCAAGCCTTTGGTAGAACCCTGCCACTTTTTTGCTCTGTGACATTAGATGTATGTCACCTCTCTGAGCCTCCTTTTCTCATCTGTGAAAACAGAATCCCCACCAACCTCACAAGATTGTTCTAAGGATTGGACGAGATGACACATGAGTCTAAGAGTACAGAAAAGTCCTTATCAACTCAGTTTCCTTCCTTCCCTTTCTGTCTACCCTCCTTCTCACCACCATCACCCACCCGGCCACCACACACACACACACACACACAGAGCCATTTAAGATTTGGGTTAACGTCAGTGTCCTCAGGACCAAGACCAACACCCAGTGACATCCTGCAACTTCTCAGGTTCCCTGCACTAGATGAGAGGAACAGCTTCTGGACAAACCTCCAAGGATTTAGAGGACACCAAATGCTATTAAAAGGGGGCCTGCCTCTTGTACAACTGGCAGAGAGCTGGGCCGTCTCTCTACCTTCCTGACTCCATTGCCAGCACTGGCCTTTGTCCATATGTCTAGAACAGCAGTTAGGGCCTTTGAGATTGCCTTAGAAATTAAAAGTACAGTGGCCATGAATGCAGAGAAGGCTACTGTCATTTATTATTCTTACTAACTAAATGCTAAGATCAATTTTTTCTCTGTAAGTAAAGAAGCAGATTTGACAGCAACACGTATGTGTGGATAATTTTCAAATTACACAATTTTTTAAAATTATTTTTAAAAATAAAAAATTGAGGGGCCATCCCCATGGCCCAGTGGTTAAGTTCAGCACACTCCACTTCAGCAGCCCAGGTTCACAGGTTCAGATCCTGGGAGCAGACCTACACCACTCATCAGCCATGCCGTAGTGGCAACTCACATACAAAACAGAGGAAGACTGGCAACAGAAGTTAGCTCAGGGTGAATCTTTCTCAGCAAAAAATAAATAAAAAATAAAAATAAAAAAATGAACACTTTAAATTTTAGTGCTCCAGAGGAAAGCCCCAGTCACCTTATCTCACTTTAGTCATTGTTATGGCAACCAAACATTGTTCATCAGAACCCATACTGTTGCAAGCCTGCGTAGAGTTTTATTCAAAGACATTTTGAAAATCTAAAATATCTAAAAATGTATTTGCATTTGTTCCTCAAAAATAATTATTTGTTTAAGAGTTTAGTAACTATACTCACCATTTCAGAATAACCAGCATGAACTCGAGTTCAAAGAAAGACCAACCAGTCTAGTCCTTGAGAAAAACTCCAGAGTCCGGAGAACTAAGACAGATCTCTTGTTACCCAGGTGCCAGGAGGAACCATTTAGTGGTTGGAAAAAAGTATTTAAAGTAAAAGGACTTAATCCAGAAGTCAGGAGACAAGGATTCTAGTTCCAGCTCTGCCCCTGAGATTCACTCTGTAACCTGGCACAAATGACTAAAAAACCCCCCAGATCAGTACTTTGTTCAATAAAGACAGGAAAAGAGGTAATAATACTATCCTGACTATACCACTTGGATAGAGCTATCCAAGGTAAGTAAAAGTACTTAGTAAATTGTAATATTCTATAAACACATAAGCCATTAATTATATCAAACTTTCTAATCTCTCTGCTTCAAAACAGAGGTGAATGCAGCAATCCCCACAACTACCAAAGCAAAAAATGCACTTTGTTCCTATTTTTCCTTTCTTCCTTAAGAGTGTCTTTTCACAATAATTATTCAGGAGCACCATAAATTTTTTAGCTAGTTTTCTCCCCTGTATAACTCAAATTTTTATTTTCATTTTGGTTTCCTTTCAAGGGGCCTCTCAAATTTTGTTTTAGTGGACAAATTTCTAGATTTTAAATTACACCAGCTGGGCCAACTCTTTTGGATGTTTATTTTCACCTGGATAATCTTTCTTTTACTTACATATTTTTAAGATTTTTTTTTTAATTTGATATCTTCAATAGATAATCACGTTGAACTTCCATTTGTAAGTGTGTCTTCCTTTTCATCAGTGCCTTGTGTCTTCCTGTGTAGTAAAGAATTTGGCCTTGTCCAAAGAGAAGTCTGGACTTTGTCCTCATCTCCTGGAAAGTAATCTGTCATACATGATAGAAGTGTCCTTGTTTATGGTGAGTGCTGGCCACATCACATCTCAGCGTGCGGTTGGCCACATCCAGCAGTGCTAGAGTAGTGGCTGACCATGTTAGAAAGGCCAACAATATGACTTAGGGTGAGGGGTCTGGGTCACACAGGATCAGTCAACCTGGAGACTGAGTTCAACCATGTGGGCAATTGATCAATCATGCCTATATAATGAAGCCTCAATAAAAACTCTGGATGCCAAAGCTCAGGTGAGTTTACCTGGTTGACAATACATATTATCACACATTGATGCTGAGAGAATAACCTCCTGACTACAAAGAAAAGACAGCAAAAGCTCTGCATTTGGAACCTTTCTGGCATTCACCCTATGTGCTTCTTCCCTTGGCTGATTTTAAACTCTACTCTTTCCTTGTAACCTATAATCCTTGCAGTGACAGCTTTCAGTGAGTTCTGTGAGTCCTAGTGAATTAGGAAACCTAAGAGTGGTTTTGGGAGCCCTCTGAAATTACAGGTGGTGTCAGAAGTAAGGGTGGTCTCGTGAAGGACTGTGCCCTCTAACTTGGCAGGGTGGCTAACTCTGGGTAGCTTCTAAGGCTTCCAGTAAAATCCAGCCTTAAGTCCACAGGTTTTCGTGAGATTTGAAATTACTTTTTTTAATTATATCTTAAGATGTAATATTTAACTCACTTTTTGATATCCCATAAGTAAAGTTTTGGTTTTTTCTTGTTTTTGTTGTCTTGTTTTGGTTTTGGTTTGGTTTTGTCCTTACACACACACCTCGTCCTTGAAAAGTAAAGGCATGTGATGACAAAACTAATAATTGTGGCTTACAAGTACCAGTCACTGGCTTAGTCAATTACTGAGATTATTTTATTTAATCCTCACACCAGTTTATGAGATACCCTCTATTAAACACTGTTCTCCATCTTACTAAGAAAACATTAACACACAAAGAGAAAAATTAAGTAATGTGCTCAGGGTCACAAAGCTAGTAAGTAGAGAGCCTAGACACAAACACGTGCATTTTGACGTCTTAAACATTATGCAAATCCTGCCTTTCATACAAGGGACAAATTTTAATTCAGAGTTTGTCTCTTACTATGTAGATACTAATACCTAACTCTCAATATCTTTTCTCCCTTCTTCCTTAGTCCTACAGCCCTCAATTTTCAGCTAAGCACATGCTCCTGCTAAATAAAAACTCTATTTCTCAGCCTCCCTTATTGAAACTGCCCTATTGATCAGAAATAAACTTCTATCTTGTTTAAGCCACTGTTATTTTGTGATTTTTATGACTGGTAAGTGACCTAGTCTTAACTGAGCCACTCTCCATCCTAGATGTTCTCTTTCCCTGAGGCTCTCATTAGTGTCTGAGGGTTGATTTGCCAGAAATAAACTAACCAAGTGATAGATGTCTTTCTCCAATTAAACTATTTAAATAAATGACATTTGGAAACATTCTGAAGGACAAATACAATCCTAGATTACATAAGGATACATAAAATTACACTGAAATCTTGTTTGGCAAAGATTTAAGCAGAGATACAAATATTTCCCCTTTATATTCATTCTCTCCCTCTCCACTAGAGTTTTATCACCTACAAATATGAAGCTTCATCCATCCTTAAAAAAATAAACAAAAACTTCCCTGAAACTGCCTCTGCCTCCACCTTCATTGGTGTCCCCCCTCCTTCCTTTTACCACTATACTTTTCCAGAGTACTACACTTGCTGTCTCCACTCCACTTTACCATGGTCAATGCACCCCAAAAATGTTTTCCATCCTCACTTCTCTTCTCACTCTTCCTATTCAACATCATCCAACTGTATTTTCTCAACTATTATACCAAAATATATATAGTCAGCCTTTACCTGGTTACTAAGTACTCCAGGTCCAAATTTCTAACACTGTGTAAGACACTGCCATCAACTATTTCCCAAACACCTCCAATTCAGCATGTCCAAAATAGAACTGAATGATTACTGTGGGGAAAGGACAATCATTACAGGCTAAGCTCATTCACGAACACAGATTTGGAAAAAAATTTTTAATATTAGCAAAATTAATCAGCAACATTAAAAAACAGAAAAAAAAGATAATATATCATAACTAATTGGACTTACCCCAGAAATGAGAATAGTTTAACATGGGAAAATCCTATCTATGTAATTTACCTATTATCAGATTAAAGAAGAAAAACTGTATAAATCATTCGGTAGAAAAGGAAAGTGATAAAAATTCAACACCCATTCTTAAAACCTTATAGCAAAAGAGAAAAAGAGAATTTCAACCTAATAAAAGATATCGTCCAAAATCTACAGCAAATATCATTCTTAACAGTGAAACTTTAGAAACATTCCCTTGAAAATGAGGGAAACAAACAAGGATGCTCACTATCACAGCTTCTATTTTTTTTGAGGAAGAGCAGTCCTGAGTTAACACCTGCCACTAATCCTCCTCTTTTTGCTGAGGAAGACTGGCCCTGAGCTAACATCCGTGCCCATCTTCCTCTACTTTATATGTGGGATGCCTGCCTCAGCACGGCTTGCCAAGCGGCACCATGTCTGCACCCGGGATGCGAACCGGCGAACCCCGGGTGGCCGAAGCGGAATTTGGGCACTTAACCGCTGCACCACTGGGCCGGCCCCTCACAGCTTCTATTTGACTGTACTAGATGTCCTAGCCAGCAAAGTAAAACAAAAGGATGAAAATAAGATTAAAATATAAGAAAAAGAAAGTTAAGAAAAATGTCTTCTGTCACAGGTAATGTGACTTCTACACAGAAAATCCAAAGAATCTAGAGGCTGGCCCTGTGGCCGAGTGGTTAAGTTCGCGCGCTCCGCTGCAGGCGGCCCAGTGTTTCGTTGGTTCGAATCCTGGGCGCGGACATGGCACTGCTCATCAAACCACGCTGAGGCAGCGTCCCACATGCCACAACTAGAAGGACCCACAACGAAGAATATACAACTATGTACTGGGGGGCTTTGGGGAGAAAAAGGAAAAATAAAATCTTTAAAAAAAAAAAAAGAATCTAGAAATTATCATAAATAAGAGTGCAGCGAGGAAAGGAAAGAAACTAACAGACTGCAGGCCCTCAGTAAATGTAATCTCCTTCCCTTTCTACCTGTTGGGTCTCATCTTTCCAGACTCCAAGCATTTAAACTTCTTTCCTCTTATGCTTACATCAGCTTTCATTCACATCCATTATTTCACTGCTAAGATTTCCAGACCTTCTTCTTCTGATTTAGATTCAAGATACATGAGGGCCCTTAAAGACTCTGGCAGATAACTATTCTCAACTATTATAAGTCAATTTTACTAATTGATTCTTACTAATTTCCAAATCTAATGACTCACCAAGGCCCCTATGTACCACTAAATGACATGCTGAATGAATCAACAATGTAATGCTATCTTTTAAAAGATAAATGACAATGCCCTATACAATGGCCTTTTTTTAAATGACAAAGTTAGATATTAACCTTTTCAAACATCGTAATATTTTAATAACACTCTAAAGAAATTTCAGAGGATCCAGGGAAGTGCAAGAAAAATAGTTGAAGCAGTTATGTAAACAGCTACTTATGCACAATTATAGGCCAAATATGGTTTTAGGAAATGGCTACATATAGTCAGCAATTGGGACAGAAAATACTGAAATAACAGTATTCTACAGAGCTCAGTGGCAAGTGCCTCAAGCAACTTAAGACCTTTCAAAGAGAAGTGCCACTCCTTCAAGGTCATGGAGGAAGAACTCCTTAAACTCAAGGTAACCAAGAGGTAAAACAGTGTCAGCTATAAGGGATTTGTTCACAAATACAGTCTAAGATGATTCTCAATAGCAAATGAGCATACTCTATTTGCACAAAATAACACTGTCATATAGATAACAAAGAACTTTCTCAATGTTCCATCTTAAGCTAAACCATGTACCTTCCAGTGTACTGATTTGTAGTTAAGCACCAAACAGAACAAACTGTATCACATTTGGGCTCCCTATTCCATAAGAGTGAATCCCATTCTTGAGAATGGGACGTTAATAGAAAATGTTAATGTTAACAGAAAAGCTCAACTGTTTCTCAAAACAAGTAATTGGTCAGACACCTGAAAGAGATTCAAAGCGAAACACGGAGAAATCCATTGACCTTCACGCTTCTATACCAAACCCAATTACTCTGGTCACATGGTTCCTACAAAACACCAAGTTCTTTAAGTGCTCCTGTTTTAACAATGCAGCTCATGGACCATCAACACAAACTCACTGCCTCTCTCTTAAAGTGACTGAGACATAGGTCATTTATGTGTCTATTAAAAGATTTCGTTTACATAGAGAGCTGCTATAGATTATCTTGGGTTTTAGGGGATTTTAGTTTGAGTTAATAGTAATTTCAGGTTAACTCAATAGTTACCAGTCATTGAATTAATTTCAGCTTAACTCAATGATAATCAACAAACATTTACCAAATGTGAAGGGCATTGAGCTAGAAGCAGGGAATACAAAGTAAAGACACATTATTTGCCCACAGGAATTCACAGTGTAATAGATAAGTAAACAAAGTAAGTACAAAATGGGTGGATCACAACAGAGGAAGTAAATGACTACAGGTGGGGTACCAGAAACAGTAGGTTAGAGAGAAGAGGTAAGATATCCATAGGAAAGAATAGGCATTTGCTGAGCACACAAGCATGACTTGAAAACAGATTTACATAAGAAAACAGTATTAGAAATGCATATCTTCAAATAGAAATTAAAAGGAAAAAACACTAGTTTGCTAGGCAAATCAAGAAAATAAGGGCATGCTAGGTATGGAAGGGAGAGTGTACAAAGACAAGGAAGAAGTGACACAACACACCAGTTAGCAAACAAGTTGGTATGGACACTAAAGTATAGCGTGCAGGGTGGGAGAGGGTGCAGTAGAGTAGAATACACTGGCCATCACAAGGAAGCCAGAGAAGACAAAGCTCAATCACAAATAGAGCTTGTACTGCATCCTGAGGAC
Source organism: Equus caballus (assembly GCF_041296265.1). Classification (NCBI taxonomy): domain Eukaryota; kingdom Metazoa; phylum Chordata; class Mammalia; order Perissodactyla; family Equidae; genus Equus; species Equus caballus. The sequence continues at coordinate 57,094,224 of NC_091688.1, forward strand.
TAAAACAAGCCACTAAAAAACTTCCACTTGAAAATGGCATAAGTGTACTTAAATTCTGGAAAAAATCCCTCCTCATTATTGACTTGGGAGGAGGAAGGAAAAAGGGAGATGATACAGGCTGGAAGTAGGAAATGGAGTTAGGAGCAGCCATCTAGGCAAAAAATGACAAAGGCCTAATAAAATCTATCTAAAATAGATACAGAGAAGAGAAACCAAATATCAGAGACCTTAGAAAGGCAAAACCATAAGTTTAGGTAAGTGATTAAACATGAAAAGGAAAAGGAGTTAAGGATGATTTCACTACTGGATAGAAAGGGGACCATTAACTAGACAGAGAACAGAGGAAAAGTGACTTGGAATAAAGGGAAAGAGTGAGAAAGAAATAAGTATGGTTTTAGACGTGCTAAGTTTAAAAAGTCAACAAAGCACACAGGTTAAGATGTCCAAGACTGAAGACATGGATTTGGAAATCATCAGCCTACAGGAGGCAGTTGAAGCTCCCACCTAACTATTCACTTACATGGGTGAATTTTATGGTATGTAAAGTACACCTCAATAAAGATGTTTATTAAAAAGCAGGAGCAGCTATATTGATATCAGACAATAGTTTTCAGAGCAGAGATAAAGAGAGTTTTATAATAACAGGGTCAATACATCAAGAAAATATAACAACACTAAACATTACACATCCAATAAGAAAGTTTTGAAATATATGAAGCAAAACTGATAGAAATAAAAGTAAAAGTAGACAAATCCACAATATAGTAGGTAAATTCAACACCCTTCACCCAATAATTCGTAAAAGAAGTAGAAGGAAATCAGTAAGGACATAAAAGACAGCTCTATCAACCACTTGATCTAACTGACGTTTATAAAACACAATGCCCAACAACAGCAAAGTTTGCAATCTGTTCAAATGCAAACAGAACATTTATCAATATAGAACATTGTCTGTTGTTTAAAACAAGTCTCAAACTTAAAAGGATTCAAACCATACAAAGTACGTTCTTTGCCACAATAGAATTAAAGTGGAAACCAGTAACGTGAAGGCATCTGGATAATCTCCAAATATTTGGAAACTAAGTAAAATACTTCTCAGTAATCATAGCTCAAAAGAGAAATCAGAAGTGAAACTAAATGACTAGATGGTTGCATATAAATGTGCAGATACTAAAAACCACTGAATTGTATACTTTAAGTAGGTGAATTTTATGCTATGTGAATTCTATCTCAATACAGCTATTCTTTCAAAAAGTGAAGTTAGAAAGTGCCTTTAACTGAAAGAAAATGGAAACATATCAAAGTTTGCAGATGAAGCTAAAGGAATCCTTAAAGGAAATTTCATAGCACTAAATGCCTATTTGAAGAAAAGAAGAAAGGTCAAAGGGAAAGTCAGAGAATGAACCAATCTATAATATAAAAGAAAAGAGATCTTATATGAAGGACCTCAGGTTCTAACTTAAGAAAATAGAAAAAGAGAAAGTTCACCGAAGAAAGGAGATAATAAAGATAAAAGTACAAAGAAAACAGAAGATTGAGAAAAACCAATAAAACCAAAAGCTGGTTCTTTGAGATTTAAAAAAATTGATAAATTTCTGAAAATACTGCTAAGGGGGGGGACAAAAGAAGTCACAAATTACAATAACAGGAATGAAAGAAGTAGCATAACTACAATTCTACAAATATTAAAATAACAGTAAGGGACTATTATTAACAATGTTACACCAAAAATTCAATAGTTTATATTCCTTATTAAAAAAAAAAGTACTCGAACTCAAGAAGACCTAGATTATGGGAATAGCCTATATCTATTAAAGAAACAATGTGCAGTTAAAAACCTTTCCACAGACCAAATTCCAGTTCAGATGACTTTATTGGTGAATTCTACCAAGTAGGAAAGGATTGATATCAGTTCTACAGAAACTAGGAAATTGAAGAGGGAATACTTTATAATTTTTCATTTCATGAATATGTCAATACTTTATTTCATGAGGGCAACATTACCTATCTGATACCATAACCAGACTAAATAAATAAAATTAGAGACTATTACTCCTCATGAACACAGAAAACCACTTGTATTATTAAAAAAGTAATATATAATGACCAAATGGGGTTTAACATTCAAAAAAACCAAACAATGTACTTCACCATACTAACAGACTTAAAGAAAACAACTATGTGATCATCTCAGTAGAAACAGAAAAAGCATTTGACAATATCCAGTACCCATTCCTAATAAAAACTCTCAGCAAACTAGGAACGTAAGGGAACTTCCTAACCCAGTAAAGGGCAACCTACCGCTAACATCATCCTTAATAGTGAAAGTCTGAAGGCTTCCCCCCTAAGATAAGGAACAAAGGAAGGATGCCCACTCTCACTACTTCTATTTAAAAATGTATTAGAGGTTCTAGCCAGTGCAATAGGGGGCAAAAAATAGGCATCCACTTCAGAAGGGAAGAAGTAAAATTGTACTTATTCACAGACATGATTATAGAAAATCCTGTGGAATACAGAAAACAAAAAAAAAGCCACTAAAACTAATAAATTAGTTTAGTAAGATTGCTAGATACAGGCTCAATATTCACAGATCAGTTACATTTTTATACACCAGCAAAGAACCAAAGGCAAAATTTCTAAAATATTTACACTAGCATCAAAAAATATTAATTACTTTAGGGATAAATTTGAGAAAAATGTGCAAGACCTGCATACTTAAAACTACAAAATACTGACGAAACAAATTAGAGAAAATCTAAATAAGTGAAAAGATATGCCATGTTCACGAATCAGAAGACTCAATATTAAGATATCAATTCTCCCCAAATTGATCTATACATTCAATACAATCCCAACAAAAATCCCAAAAGGCTTTTTTAGAAAAATTGAAAAGTTGATTTTAAACTTATGTGGAAATGCAAAGGACCTCGAAGAGTCAAACAACTTCGAAAAAGAAACAAAATTGGAGGATTTATACATGATTTCAAGATTATAAAGTTACAGTAATCAAGAGAGTATTATAACATTAGCATAAAATCATACAAATAACAGAATGGAATAGAGAGTATAAAAACAGACTCACATATATATGGTCACATGATTTTCAACAAAGGTGCACAAGCAATTCAAAGGAAAAACTAAATTCATTTGCACAAATGGTGTTGAAACAACTAAATAGCCACAGGATATAATATTGTGTTCACAAAGGAAAGTGTCTCTTCAGAGACTGTATTCTGAAGTCAAAAACAAAAAAACAAACAAAATAGTAAGTTACACTGAAAAAGAATGGTTCTAATCTGGGATCCACAGATTACTAAGATTCCCTAGGATGGTAACAATGAAGATCCTTGAGATATTTTCAACATTTCAAAAGTCTAATGAAAATCTTATATTTACTTATGCTATATTCTATAGACTACTTGAAAACTATCAATTGTCTATGCTTATATGGTCTGTATGGTCAGAAAAACTTGAAACCTATATGATCTGGAACAAGTTAAATTGCATGCCCTAATCTTCTCAGCAATAAAATTTAAATAATATCTACTACACAGATCTTGCTCAACTTATGATGGGATTACGTCCTGATAAACCCATCATGAGTTGAAAATATTGTTAAGTCGCAAATGTATTTAATACTTAACCTACTCAACATCGTACATTCCCACCAACAGTGCACAAGGGCTCCCTTTTCTCCACATATCTGCCAACACTTGTCATCTCTTGCCTTTTTGGTAATAGATAAACATCTGGCAGGTGTGAGGTGATATCTCATTGTGCTTTTGATTTGCATTTCCCTGACGATTAGTGGTGTTAAGCATCTTTTCTTGTACCTTTTGGCCATTTGTATTTCTTCTCTGGAAAAATGTCTATTCAGCTCCCCTGCCCATTTTTTAATTGCATTGTTTGGTTTTTTGCTATTGGGTTGTATGAGTTCTTCATATATTTTGGATATTAACCACTTATCAGATGCATGATTTGCAAATAGTTTTGCCCATTCTGTAGATTGCCTTTTCATTTTGTTGAATGTTTATTTTGCTGTACATAAGCTTTTTAGTTTGATGTAGTCCAGTTATTAATTTTCACTTTTTTGTTCGTCATTTGGTTTCATTTCCAGAAAATCATTGCCAAGACAAATGAAAAGGAGTTTTCCCCTATTTTCTTCTACTAGTTTTACAGTTTCAGGTCTTTTGTTTAAATCTCTAATCCATGCCAAGTTAATTTTTGTGCGCAGTATAAGATAGGGATCCAATTTCATTCTTCTGCATGTGGTTATCCAGTTTTCTCAACACTTTTCCCCACCCTGAATATTCTTGGCTCCCTTGTCAAGTTTTATTAACCATACATGTCAGGATTTATTTCTGGGCTCTTGATTCTGTTCCATTGGTCTGTGTGTCTATTTTTGGCCAGGATCATACTGTTTTGATTGCTATAGCTTTTTAGTATGGTTTGAAGTCAAGAAGTGTAATGTCTCTAGCTTTATTGTTCTTTCTCAGGATTGCTTTGGCTATTCAGGGTCTTCTGTGGTTCCACACTAATTTTAGAGTTGGTGTTCCTTTTCTGTGAAAAATGCCATTGGAATTTTGATAGGGATTGCATTGACTGAATAGATGGCTTTGGGTAATATGGACGTTTTAACAATATTAATTCTTCCAATCCATGAACAAGGGATATCTTCTCATTCATTTGTGTCTTGTCCAATCTCTTTCATCAAAGTCTTATAGTTTTCAGTGCACAAATCTTTCACCTCCTTAAATTTATTCCTAAGTATTTCATTATTTTTGATGCTACTGTGAATGGGATTACTTTATTTCTTTTTCAAATAGTTTGTTGTTAGTGTATAGAAATACAACTGATTTCTGTATGTTGATTTTATATCCTGCAACTTCACTGAATTCATTGATTAGTTCTAATAGTTTTTTGGTGGAGTCTAGGATTTTCTATACATAAGATCACATTATCTGCAAACAAAGACAATTTTACCTCTTCTTTTCTGATTGGATGCCTCATTTCTTTATTTTGCCTTACCGCTTTAGCTAGTACTTCCAGTATTATGGTGAATAGGAGTGGTGAGAGTGGACACCCTGGTTTTATTCCTGATCTTAAAGGAAAAGCTTTCAACCATTCACTGTTGAGTTTGATGTTAGCTATGGGCTTGTCATATATGGCTTTTATTATGTTGAGGTATGTTCCTTCTATACCCAATTTATTGAGAGTTTTTATCATGAAAGGATGTTTTATTTTGCCAAATGCTTTTTTTGCATTTGCATCTATTGAAATGACCATATAATTTTTATCTTTCATTCTATTTATGTGACATATCATATATATTTATTCCCATATTTTGAGCCATCCTTGCATCTCAGGGATAAATCCCACTTGATCACGGTGTATGATTCTATTAACGTGATGTTGAATTTGGTTTGCTAACACCTTCTAGAGAATTTCTGCACCTATATTCATCAGGGATACTGGCTTGTAATTTTCTTTACTTGTAGTGTCCTGATCTGGCTTTGGTATCAGGGTAATGCTGGTCTCATTAAGTGAGTTTGGGAGTATTCGCTTCAAATTTGATGAGTCTGAGAAGGACTGGCATTAACTCTTCCTTAAATGTTCAGTAGAATTCACTCATGAGACCATCTGGTCCTGGGCTTTTCCCTGTTGGGAAGGTTTTTATTACTGATTCAATTACCTTACACATTATGGGATTATTCAGATTTTCTCTTTCTTCATGATTCAAACTTGGTAGGTAGTATGTTTTCAGAAATGCATCCATTTCTTCTAGGTTATTCAATTTGTTGGTGTGTAATGGTTCATAGTACTCTCTCATGATCCTTTTATTTCTGCAGTATCAGTTGTAATGTCTCCTCTTTCATTTCTGAGTCCTCTCTTTTTTTCTTAGTTAGTCTAGCTAAAGGTATATCGATTTTGTTTATCTTTACAAAAAAATACACCTTAGTTTTGTTGATCTTTTCTATTGCTCTTCTGGTCTCTATTTCACTTATTTCTGTCCTGATCTTTGTTATTCTCTTCCATGTGCTAACTATGAGCTTAGTTTCTTCATTTTCTTGGTTCCTTGAGGTATAAAGTTAGGCTGTTTATTTAAGATATTTTTTTAATGTATGTTTATCACTATAAACTTCCCTCTTAAAACTGTTTTCACAGAATTCCATAGGTTTTGGTATGTTGTGTTTCCATTTTCATTTTTTGATTTCCCTTTGGATTTCTTCTTTGACTCAGTGAATGTTTAAGACTGCGTCATTTAATTTCAACATATTTGTGAATTTCCCAGCTTTCCTATTATTGACTTCTGGTTTCTCTTTTGTCTTTGATTGTTGACAGTTTTATTGTAATGTGTCTTGGAGAAGATCTCCTTAGGTTTAGTTGTTTGGTGACCTATAAGGTTCATGAATTTGGATATCCAAAAATCCTTCCCCACTCATTATTTCTTTAAATAAGTTTTCTGCCCCCTTCTCTCTCTCTTCTTCTGGAACACCAATAATTCTAATAATTCTCAAACCAGTTCTTCTGATCATACCTATGGATCAAGTAGGCTTTCTCCACTCTTTCATTCTTTATTTGTTCTCCTCTGACAGTATGATTTCAAAGTTCCTGTCTTCTATATCACAGATTCTTTCCTCTGCTTGGTCCAGTCTGATACTGATGCTCTCTATTGCCTTTTTCCTTTCATTCAGTAAATTCTTCAGCTCCAGAATTTCTCTTCGCTACTTTTTTATGATTTCTATCCCTATACAGACCTCTATGTCTTTGGGTTCAGTTACTGGAAGATAATTCTGATCCTCTGATGGTGTCATGTTTCCTTGGTTTTTCACGTTCTTGGAAGTTTTGTGTTGCTACCTTTGCATTTGAAGTATCAGTCACCTCCTCTAGTCTTTATTAACTGCCTTCTGGGGAGAAATACTTTCTGTCAGCCCTGTTACAGATTCTGAGGCTTTCTCAGACCTTCCATGGATACACCTGCTTCATGCTTCTTGTTCCCTCTTGTCACAGAATTCTTAAGCTTGCATGCCTTCTCTCCATCCTGCAATGCACCAGGCAAGTGCTGACAGTCTCTCTTTTGTTTTCCCAAAGGTGGCACTACAGTTCAAGTTTGTGTTCTCTCCCTGGTCCACAGATTCCGGTGTGCCAAACCTCACCCTCACCGCTGCCTCAGGAGCATGCAGAGAGAGCTGGTTGCAGAGTGGGAGGGTGTGTAAGTGAGACACATGGGATGCCAGGGGTGCCTATGGGCCAGGTGGAGGAATCTGCAGGTGAGGCATTCACAGCAACTTGTGAATGGGCTTCCTGATGGAGTCCATGAAGCAGTTAATAGGATCCATGTCCCTTTAATGTTCTCCAAGAGTTCTATTTGCCACTCCCCCAGTCTTTTCTCACTTGTCCCCCACTCCCTGCCCCCACCAGTCATGGAGCTCCCAACTTAATACTCCGGATGGGGTGAGAGAAAAATGAGCCTCTTTGGCAGCATCCTGCACAGCTGGGGAAGCTGGATACTCATCACTTGCTCTTCTTTTTCCCAATGGGAGAAATCACAGGCTGAGATGGGCTCTTTCGGCCCTAAGCTGTGCCACCTTGGGGAAAGGGGGTGATTCAAGTAAAGTCAAGTTGTTCCTCTTACCCACTCCAATGATCCAAACTCGTATTTTTTTAGTTCAAATGGTGTGTTGGAACTTCTCCGGAAACCCAGATGTCCACCAAGGCTTTCTCGTCCTTGGGTGGTGGTCTAAGTCAGTGTTCTCCAGACATTCCAAACCACACCCAAGAAAGGATGGAGTCAGTTCACAGGTCAGTGCAGGGTCCACAGTTGGGACAGAGATCTGTCTGCCTATTATCCAACACATGGGTGGGTGAGACTCCTGGATCCCTTGGTGTATGGTACTGGATCCCAGAGTACCTACAAAGGCACTTTTGTTCATGGATGGATGCTGAAATTTTGTTGGTGGTGGAAGGGACAAAAATGAAGGACGTCTTATCCAGGCATGATGCTGACATCACTCTTCTGATAGCCCTTTATTTATAAATCTTATCTTCATATTTACCATTTTTCTGTGAGTTCCTTAAGCTCTTTGAGTTTAGGGTATTATCTTACTCTATGTTATATCCCCACTGTTTGAAACACAGTACTCAATAAATATTTGATGAATAAATGAATGGATGAATGATCACATGGACTGTCACCTTAATTCTCATCATGTATCTCAGACCCTATATTATTCCAAGTTGGTCATCTATGTTGGCCACACTATTTCATCCCCCTACAATTAATATAGTGCTATATAAGTTTCCATTTCCTTCATGTGACCATTTTGATTGTTGTTTCTCTCATGTATCTTGTTTTTAACCAAGCCAATTTTTACAGTTTATATTGAAGGCAAAAAAACACATTTTGTCAATTCACTTCTCTTCCCTCAGGTTTCCATGTAGCCTGAGACTAGAATCTAACCATAGATAATGCAAACATACAGATAATTAAACCACATATGTAAAAACTCATTACAAAACAGATCTTATAAGACCTTCAAATTGTTTTGTTGTAGCTTAAAAGTACATTTTAAAAAATAGTAAAATCACTACCCCAGTATACAGGTTCTAAATAAAACAAAGCCTGGGGTTCCTGCAATTGAATCACAATCTGAAAATGGGTATAAAACTCAAAGAAAAAAGAAGAAACTTGCATGCACACAGTAACTCCCTCCCTCTTCTTTCTCTCAGCTTCAATATTTTATAAGACTTCCACTGTTTTTCTGTCTTAGAGGGTGATTTGGTATTTAAGTAGTCCTTTTGACAGACTGAAAAAGCATTAAGGATAAAAGTTGAATCATTTTCTGATTATTATAAAGACCCTTTCCCAAAAAAATTACATATCATCAAAAAGTTACCATTAAATGGAGAGAGGCCAGAGACAACACTAATATACTAGATTGTTGATTATAAGAAATCATCAGTTCAAAACAAAATGTCACTATAAGTCATCTGTCAAGACATAAAACACTCTTCTTAAAATGCTTTTGTTAAGTTATTCATTATTTTCATGTGGAGTAAAACATTATCAATTCAGGCTTTAGCGCAGCCCCTGGCCCAGAGCTGCTATTTTCACTGTAAGCAACTTTACCAAGTACCCCGTTGCCTACACCTGAGGCAGTACGACCCAATAACAAATGCTGTAGCCACCTCTTCTTGTTCTACGTAACTCCTCTAAGCTCTGCCTTCCCATTTTCTGGTTTGAATCCTCCTTCTCTTCATGTTTCTCTAATTTCGGTCTTATTGGCTCACATCTTCCTTCCCCTTCTAGTACCTTCAAACTGACAACTTGTTTTTGTGGTCTGCCTAGGTTTATTTGGTTTATCCCTAATAAGACACTATCTCTTAGACCGAATGTTTGTGTCCCTAAAAATTCATATGTTGAAACTCTAACCACCACCATCTTACTATCTCCATTCCTTCCTTCCTTTCTGTTTCTCTCCCTCTCTCTCCTCCCTCACTCCCCCAGCCCGAAGTGCACAGGAAAGGCCATGAGAAAATGCAGCAAGAAGGTGGACACCTGCAAGCCAGGAAGAGAGCCTCCACCAGAAGCCAAACCCTGCTGGACCTTGATCTTGGACTTTCCAGCCTCCAAAACCATAAAAAATAAATTTCTGTTACTTAAGCCATCCAGTCTATGGTATTTTGTTATGTCAGCCTGAGCAGACTAAGACAATCCCCAATCTTAATTTCCAAGCCCTACAGTCCACAAACTAACAATGGCATAAAACTTTTTAATTTTAATGAAGTCAAACTTGTCTGTTTTATTTTGTTGCCTGTGCTTTTGGGGTCATATCCAAGAAATTATTACCAAATCAAAAGTCAGGAAGCTTCTCCCCTAAGTTTTCATCTACGAGTTTTATAGTTTTAGCTCTTACATTACTATTTTGATCCATTTTGGGTTAATTTTTGTATATGTTGTTGAAGCCAGATTTTAAATTTTGGGGGGTCTTGAAAAGGAATCAAGTCCCTTGAACTAAGGAAAGAGACCAAGAAGCAAAGCAAGGAAGTCAGAAATAATGCTCAAGCTAGAGAGTGCAGACAGTGAAGCAAAGGAGGCCAATAATCATTTGTAGCCCTTTCTTAAGACAATCCATATAACCTAGTGGTTCTCAAATGAACTATGGGCACCTGGGGCAAGATAATTCAATTATCTGTTGTGAAAAACCACCAGGGCACTGTGGAGTGGTTAGCATGCCTAGACCCCATCCACTAAATGCTAACAGTGCCACCCTTCTCATCATTGTGACAACCAAAAAGTACCTCCACATTTCCAAGAACATGGAAGGGGAGTAATATCAGCCCCTTTTTTAAACGACTGCACAGAAAGTGTTGAAAAGGTAGAGTCTAGAAAGACTATTTATATCTACATTTCTTTTTTTCTTTATTGAGTTATTGATAGGTTACAATCTTGTGAAATTTCAATTGTACATTAATGTTTGTCAGTAATGTTGTAGGTGCACCACTTCACCCTTTGTGCCCACCACCCACCCCACCTTTCCCCTGGTATCCACTAAACTGTTCTTAGTCCATAATTTTAAATTCCTCATATGAGTGGAGTCATACACAGATTATCTTTCTCTCGCTGGCTTATTTCACTTAACATAATTCCCTCAAGGTCCATCCATGTTATTGCAAATGGAATGATTTTGTTGTGTTTTGCAGCTGAGTAGTATTCCATTGTATATATGTACCACATCTTCTTTATCCATTCGTCTGTTGCTGGACACTTAGGTTGCTTCCACATCTTGGCTATTGTAAACAGTGCTGCAATAAACATTGGGGTGCATAGGACTTTTGGGATTGCTGACTTCAAGCTCTTTGGATAAATACCCAGTAGTGGGATGGCTGGATCGTATGGTAGTTCTATTTTTAATTTTTTGAGGAATCTCCATACTGTTTTCCATAGTGGCTGCACCAGTTTGCATTCCCACCAGCAGTGTATGAGGGTTCCTTTTTCTCCGCAACCTCTCCAACATTTGTTGCTATTAGTTTTAGATATTTTTGTCATTCTAACGGGTGTAAGGTGATATCTTAGTGTAGTTTTGATTTGCATTTCCCTGATGATCAGCGATGAGGAGCATCTTCTCATGTGCCTATTGGCCATCAGTATATCTTCTTTGCAGAAATGTCTGTTCATGTCTCCAGCCCATTTTTTGATTGGGTTGCTTGATGTTTGGTTGTTGAGTTGTGAGAGTTCTTTATATATTCTGGATATTAAGCCTTTGTCAGATATACGACTTGCAAATATTTTTTCCCAGGTAGTGGGTTGTTTTTTTGTTTCAATCCTGTTTTCATTTGCCTTGAAGAAGCTCTTTAATCTGATGAAGTCCCATTAGTTTATTCTTTCTATTGTTTCCCTTCTCTGAGAAGGCATGGTGTCCGAAAAGATCCTTTTAATACTGATGTCAAAGAGTGTACTGCCTACGTTTTCTTCCAGAAGCCTTATGGTTTCAGGTCTCACCTTTAGGTCTTTGATCCATTTTGAGTTTATTTTGGTGAATGGTGAAAAAGAATGGTCAATTTTCATTCTTTTACATGTGGCTTTCCAGTTTTCCCAGCACCATTTGTTGAAAAGACTTTCTTTCCTCCATTGTATGCCCTCAGCTCCTTTGTCAAAGATAAGCTGTCCATAGATGTGTGGTTTTATTTCTGGGCTTTCAATTCTGTTCCATTGATCTGTGCACCTGTTTTTGTACCAGTACCATGCTGTTTTGATTACTGTAGCTTTGTAGTATGTTTTGAAGTCAGGGATTGTGATGCCTCACGTGTTGTTCTTTTTTCTCAGGATTGCTTTAGAAATTCGGGGTCTTTTGTTGCCCCATATGAATTTTAGGATTCTTTGTTCTAATTCTGTAAAGAATGTCATTGGGATTCTGATTGGGATGGCGTTGAATCTGTAGATTGCTTTAGGTAGAATGGACATCTTAACTATGTTTATTCTTCCAATCCATGTACATGGAATGTCTTTCCATCTCCTTATGTCGTCATCCAATTCTCTCAGAAAGGCCTTGTAATTTTCATTATATAGGTCCTTCACTTCCTTAGTTAAGTTTACCCCAAGGTATTTTATTCTTTTTGTTGCGATTGTGAATGGTATTGTGTTCTTGAGTTCTTTTTCTGTTGGTTCATTACTGGAGTATAGAAATCCTACTGATTTATGCAAATTGATTTTATACTCTGCAACTTTGCTGTAGTTGTTGATTACTTCTAATATTTCCCAATGGATTCTTTGGGGTTTTCTATATATAAGATCATGTTGTCTGCAAACAGCGAGAGCTTCACTTCTTCCCTCCCTAATTTGGATTCCTTTTATTCCTTTTTCTTGCCTGATTGCTCTGGCCAGGACCTCCAGTACTATGTTAAATAAAAGTGGTGATAGAGGGCATCCTTGTCTCGTTCCTGTTTTCATGGGGATGGTGTTCAGTTTTTCCCCATTGAGTATGATGTTGGCTATGGGTTTGTCATATATGGCCTCTATTATATTGAGGTAGTTTCCTTCTATGCCCATTTTGTTCAGAGTTTTTATCATAAATGGCTGTTGGATCTTGTCAGATGCCTTCTCTGCATCTATTGAGATGATCATGTGCTTTTTATTCCTCAGTTTGTTGATGTGGTGTATCACGTTGATTGATTTGCAGATGTTGAACCATCCCTGTGTCCCTGGTATGAATCCCACCTGATCATGATGTATGATTCTTTTGATGAATTGCTGAATTCTGGTTGCCAAAATTTTGTTTAGAATTTTTGCATCTATGTTCATCAGTGATATTGGCCTGTAGTTCTCTTTTTTCGTGGTGTCCTTGTCAGGTTTTGGTATCAGTGTGATGTTAGCCTCAGAGAATGTGTTAGGAAGTGTTCCATCTTCCCTAATTTTTTGGAATAGCTTGAAAAGGATAGGTATTAAATCCTCTCTGAAAGTTTGGTAGAATTCCCCAGGAAAGCCATCTGGTCCTGGGGTTTTATTCTTTGGGATGTTTTTGATTGCTGTTTCAATCTCTTTCCTTGTTATTGGTCTGTTCAAATTGTCTGCCTCTTCTTGAGTGAGCTTTGGGAGATTGTAGGAGTCCAAGAATTTATCCATTTCCTCTAGGTTATCCATTCTGTTGGCATATAGTTTTTGTAGTATTCTCTTATAATCTGTTGTATTTCTGCAGAGTCTGTTGTTATTTCTCCTTGCTCATTTCTGATTTTGTTTATTTGGGCTTTCTCCCTTTTTTTCTTTGTAAGTCTGGCTAGTGGTTTGTCAATTTTATTTATCTTCTCAAAAAACCAGCTCTTTGTCTCATTGATCCTTTCTACTGCCTTTTTCATTTCAATAGTATTTATTTCTGCTCTGATTTTTATTATTTCTCTCCTTCTGCTGACTTTGGGTTCATTTGTTCTTTTTTCTCTAGTTCAGTTAGGTGTGCTTTAAGGTTGCTTATTTGGGATTTTTCTTGTTTGTTAAGATGTGCCTGTATTGCGATGAATTTTCCTCTTAATACAGCTTTTGCTGTATCCCATATGAGTTGGTAGGGCATCCTATCATTTTCATTTGTTTCCAAGTATTTTTTTATTTCTTCAATGACCCATTGCTTGTTCAGTAGTGTGTTGTTTAGTCTCCACATCTTTGTGCCTTTCTCAGCTTTTTTCTTGTAATTAATTTCTAGCCTTATAGCATTATGATCGGAGAAGATGCTTGTTATTATTTCAATTTTTTTAAATTTGTAGAGGCTTGCCTTGTTTCCCAACATATGGTCTATCCTTGAGAATGTTCCATATGCACTTGAGAAGAATGTGTATTCAGCTCTTTCAGGGTGGAGTGATCTATATATGTCTATTAAGTCCAATTGTTTTAGTTTTTCATTTAGCTCCACTATTTCCTTGTTGATTTTCTTTCTGGATGATCTGTCAATTTATGTGAGTGGGGTGTTGAGGTCCCCTACTATTATTATGTTGTTTTTAACATTTTCCTTTAGGTCTGTTAATAGTTGCTTTATGAATCTTGGTGCTCCTGTGTTGGGTGCATAGATATTTATAAACGTTATTTCTTCTTGATGAAGTGTCCCTTTGATCATTATATATTGTCCCTCTGTGTCTCTCTTTACCTGTCTTATTTTGAAATCCACTTGGTCTGATATGAGACTTGCCACACCTGCCTTTTTTTCCTTGCTATTTGCTTGAAGTATTGTCCTCCACCCCTTCACCCTGAGCCTGTGTTTGTCCTTGGGGCTGAGGTGTGTTTCTTGGAGGCAACAAATTGTTGGATGTTGTTCTTTAATCCATTTTGCCACTCTGTGTCTTTTTATTGGAGAGTTCAATCCGTTCACATTGAGAGTGATTATTGATGCATGTGGACTTAATGCTGTTAATCTGTCGCTCATTATCTTGTTTTCCTGTGTTTTTTTTCCTGTGTGCTTTAGCCTACCCATTTAATACTGCAATTTCTTATGCTGGGTTTCTTAGATTTTTCCTTATTTATGATTTGTGACTCTGTTCTGTACTTTTAGTGTCTACTTTGAAGTTTGTATTTAGAATCTTGTGTATAATATAGTCTATTCTCTGGTGGTCTCTTACCTACTTGGCCAATACTGATTTAGACCCTTTGCTCTTCCCCTCCTAAATAATTATTTTCACATTTTATTCCAACTCGTCTTTTTCATTTGTAGTTAGAGTGCTAAGATCGCCCTTGTTTTGGTAGTTTCCTTACCTTTACCCTAATGCTATAATTGAATATTTGCTATCCTGTTCTGGTTCTATCCATCGGTCTCCCTAGTCTGTGGATTGTGTCCCCTTTCTCCCTTTTTTCTTTTTTCAAGTATGAGAGCCTTCTTGAGGATTTCTTGGAATGGAGGGCTTTTAGTAACAAATTCCCTTAACTTTTGTTTGTCTGGAAAAGATTTAATTTCTCCCTCATATCTGAAGGAAATTCTTGCTGGATAGAGTATTCTTGGCTAAGGTTTTTATCCTTTAAAGCTTTGAATATATCACTCCATTCTCTCCTAGCTTGTAGGGTTTCTGTAGAGAAATCCGCTGACAGTCTGATAGGGGCTCCTTTATAGGTTATTCTCTTTTTTTCCCTTACTTCCCTGAGTATTCTCTCCTTATCATTCCTATTTGCCAACTTTACTACTATGTGCCTTGGGATAGCTCTTTTTACATTGACAAATCTAGGAGATCTAAAACCCTCCTCTAAACACATTTCTCCGTTGATCCCTAGATTTGGGAAGTTCTCTTCTACAATTTCGTTAAGCACACTTTCTGCTCCATTTTCCTTTTCCATATTCTCGGGAATTCCTATGATCCTTATGTTCTTACTCCTCATTGAATTCATTGTCTCTTGGAGATTTTCCTCATTTTTTTTAATTCTTAGTTCTGTTTCTTCCTCTGTCTGGCGCCATTCAGCCTGTCTGTCCTCGATTATGCTAATTTTCTCCTCTATGTTGTCTACATGGGCATTCAGGGAATCCGCATTCTGTTTTATCTGGTCCATTGTGTTTTTCATCTCAAGTAATTCTGTTTGATTCTTCTTTATGATTTCAATCTCTTTTGTGAAGTAACTCCAGAACTCAACTTGTTTCTCTTTCTCTCTACCTCATTGAGTTTTTTAATTACAGCTACTCTGAATTCATTATCACTTACTTTACCTAATTGCAAGTCCTCAGGACTTAATTCTGTGTTTTTATTGTTTTCCTTCTGGTCTGGGGCTTTTATAAATTGCTGGATGGTAGATGAGCGGTTTTTTCTCATGGTGGTAGAATTCAGTTGCAGTTACAGCCTGTCGCCACTAGATGGGGGTCGAGAGCAGTGTGTTAGCTCTCCGCCTTGGGGCAAGATGGCTGCGCCCACTGGCTTCGCTGGGGGGGGAGGGGCTGTTACTCACATGTGCAGGTCTGGGTTCAGATCAGTTCTGTTCTCTGGTCTCCCAAGGCCCTTGGTTTATGGGGTCCCCGCGGATGGAAGCTTTCCCCCGTCAGCGGGTCTCCAGTGAATCAGCGGCAGGAATCCTGGATGATCCCCCAGTCACGCTATCCCTCCCCTACTCCCTCCCGACCCACGCTGCAGCGATCGCAGACTCTAGGGGAGGGAGCGATGTTCTCTCCTACCATTCCAGCGCCTCCGCAGGTGTAAAGCAAGGTTTATGATCTCCGCCTTCCTGGAATTGTAGGTCTCTAATGAGCTGGCATTATTTTTGTTCTCTGAAATTCAGTTCTTCCAATCTTTTATTGTATTTTGGAGGGGAGAGAATCCCGGGTCAGCTCACCCCACCATTTTGCTCCCTATATCTATATTTCTAAATAGCACAGCACAAGTAAGAACTTATCCCCAACTAAAATACAAGTCACTGTAATAAAACTTCGGGTTCTTTGCAGTTTACTTTATGTTTCTTCAAGATGTTAATATGTAATCTTCTATCTAAATTCAGGAATTCATCAGTATATTGGTAGCAGAATCCCTTCTCTTCTTATAGAAGCCAGAATGTTCAAGAGACTTTATCATCTAACAGCAAAGCAAGGGCC
The DNA here is from genome assembly GCF_041296265.1 of Equus caballus. NCBI lineage: Eukaryota > Metazoa > Chordata > Mammalia > Perissodactyla > Equidae > Equus > Equus caballus. The sequence continues at coordinate 57,110,765 of NC_091688.1, forward strand.
TATCACCTACACTGAGGCAATCAGATGCTCTGGCTAGCTCTACAGATCTGGAGTAAGTGACATAAAGAAACAAGGACTCAGTTTGAGAAATCACTCAGAAAGCAGAGGAATTCAGCGTCCAGAAGTAACAAAGCTATAACCAGCACTCAGTGACTAGCAGCACCGGTAGTGGTACGCTAACTGTTCCTTAACCTTTACTACAGTTCTGCAAACCCGGCTTCCTTTAATGCTGGACTATTTTCTAAAACTAGCTGTCCAGACTTTATATAATTCTGAAAGCCAACTAATAAATACCTTTTTTTACATGCATTACTGTTGGTTTCTACTGTTTGTATCCAAGATTCCTCTTCTATAATTCTTTTTAATGCAAATGGAGAAGTATTCTTGGACCATGACCTAACCACATGCCTTTGACTCACTCCCTCTCAAAGCCTGCTAAGGCAATTCAACCAATGTAGAATAGAAAATTCTGACACACCAACACCACTGAAAAATAGAGAAGTTCCACCTACATGCTTAAAACCTCAAGTTATTCCAAATATGATATGAATGAGAACATAGTGGAATGCAGGAAGGCAGTCAACAAGCCCATAATTATTATTTACTATTATTCACTCATATAGAAGGTACTTTCAAGAATCTGAGAAGAGACTGGGAGCTAGAAAGGCACTAACCTATATAGCATGCTCTCCTTCAAGGCTACTTTCCTGCCTGAGTTGAGAACTGCTATAACTTTCAGCACAAGCTGAGAGGGCCTGTCTCAGTCACTCCTGGGAAGAGGTCCTCCTGATCATCTACCCAGTTCAAAACTATCACCTTAGGGACACTGCCAGCTCTCCAGAGAAAAGGCCCATCCCAACAGGCATCCAATTTGCCTGAGGTGAGCTGCTGACTATTGAGCTCCAACTCTGCAAAGAAAAGGCCTCTCATAGACTGCTCCACTGACTGCTCATCTAGACCTAATTAAACTCCATATACTAAAAACAAGGAAGCCAGATAGCACCAGTGAGTAAACCAAAACCCTCAATCCTAAATCCACTCTTCCATACTCTGCTTCATGATGCTAGGGGCTTTGACTCTGCTAATTACCTCTCTTGTCAGTTGGTTTCCTATAGGGTTCAACCAACTGGAAGTACTAAAGGGAGACTGGAAAGCAAAGGATAGGATCTTGATAACGTAATTCTAAAATATATACAAAAGTCAATTCATCAAGAAGATATAACAATTATATACACAGCAAACAAAAGAACCCAAAAAAATATGAAGCAAGCACCGATAAGACTGAAGGGAGAAATAGACAATTTTACAATAACGGTTGAAGAGTTCAATGCCCTACTTTTAATAATGGTTAGAACATCTAGACAGAAGATCTACATGGAAAGAGAAGAATTGAACAACACTACAAACCCACTAGACCTAACAAACGTATACAGAATACTCTACCCAACAACAGCAGAATCCAACTTCTCAAGTGCACATAGAACACTCTCCAAGAAAGATCACGTTAGACTACAAAATAATTCTCAATAAACGTAAAGAGATTAAATCATACAAAGTATCTTCACTGACCACAATGGAATGAAATTAGAAATCAGTAACAAAAGGAAAATGAAAATTCAAAACTACATGGAAATTAAACAACATACTCTTTAAACAACCAATGGGTCAAAGAAGAAATCACATGGCAAATTAGAAAATACAAGATGAAGGAAAACAATATACCAAAAGTTATGGGATACAACTAAAGCAATGCTCAGAGGGAAATTCACAGTAGTAAACAGCTACATTTAAAAAGAAAATCTCAAATTAATAATCTAACTTTACAATTTAAGGAACTAGAAAAAGAAGATCAAACTAAACCCAAAGCTAGCAGAAGAAAGAAACAATGACTATTAGAGTAGAGATAAGCAAAATAAAGAATAGAAAAACAATAGAGACAATCAATAAAACCAAACGTTGGTTCTTTGAAAAGATCAACAAATTTGACAAACCTTTATCTAAATGAAAAAGAAAAAGAACAGAGATGATACAAATAATCAAAATCAGAAATAAAAATGGGGACATTACTATTAATCTTACAGAAACAAAAAAGATTAAAGAGAATACTGTGACAATTGTACACCAACAAATTAGATAACCTAGATGAAGTGGACACATTTCTAGAAACAGACAAACTACGAAAACTGATTCAAGAAGAAATAGAAAATCTGAATAGATCTCTAACAGGGAAAGAGCTTGAATCAGGAATCAAAAACCTTCCAACAAAGAAAAGCCCAGGACAAGATGGTTTCACAGGTGACTGCTACCACATTTAAAGAAGAATTAACACCAATCCTTCTCAAACTCTTCCCAAAAAACAGAAGAGGAGGGAACCCTTCCTAACTCACTCTGTGAAGCTAGTTCTGATATCAAAGCCAGACAAAGAGAGGACAAGAAAACTACAGACCAATATCCTTTATAAATATATAAGCAAAAGTCCTCGACAAAATAATAGCAAGCTGATTCCAAGAGCATATTAAAAGGATTATATACCACGAGCCAAGAGGACTTTATTCCAGAAATGCAAAAGTGATTCAACACAAAAAAATCAATCAATGTAAACCACCACATTAATAGAACTAAGGGAATAAAATACATGATCACCTCGACTGATGCAGAAAAAGTATCTGACAAAGTCTAACACCCTTTCATAATAACATATTCTGCAAACTAGGAATACAAAGAAACTTCCTTAACATGATAAAGGGCGTTCATGAAAAATCCACAGCTAACATCATACTCAATGGTGAAAGATCGGAAGCTTTGCCCCTAAGATCAGGAATAAGACAAAGATGCTTGCTTTCACCACTACTACTCAACAATGTATTCTAAGTTCTAGCCAGAGCAATTAGTCAAGAAAAAGAAATAAAAGGCATCCAAATTGAAAAGGAAGAAGTAAAACTATCTCTATTCACAGATGGCATGATCCTATATATAAAGAAAGTTCCAAAGAATCCACAAAATGAATACTAGAGCTAAAAAATGAATTCAGTAAAGTTGAGGGCATAAGACCACACTCAAAAATCAGTTGTGTTTCTATGCATCAGAAACGAAAAATCCAAACAATAAAATTGAGAAAACAATTCTCTTCACAATAACATACAAAAGAACTAAGTATCTAGGAATAAATTTAACCAAGCAGGTGAAACACTTGTAAACTGAAAACTACAAACATTGCTGAAAGAAATTAGAGAAGACCTAAACAACAGAAAGATGTCAGGGGCTCATGGATCAGAAGACTTAATACTGTTAAGATGACAATACTACCCAAAGTGATCTACAAATTCAGCACAATCCCTACCAAAATTCCAACAGCTGCATCTGCAGAAACTGAAAAGCTGATCCTCAAATTCATAAGCAATTGCGAGTGGCCCCAAATAGTCAAAACAATACTGAAAAGGAATACCAGTTTTGGCGCACTCACACTTCCCAGCGTCAAAACTTGCTACACAGCTACAATAATCAAAGCAACGCAGGGGTTGGCCTGGTGACACAGCGGTTAAGTTCACATACACCACTTCTTCAGCCTGGGGTTCGCCAGATAGGACCCAAGGCATGGACCTACAGACTGCTTACCAAGCCATGCTGTGGTAGGTGTCCCACATATAAAATAGAGGAAGATGGGCACGGATGTTAGCTCAGGGCCAATTTTCCTCAGCAAAAAGAGAAAGATTGGCGGCAGATGTTAGCTCAGGGCTACTCTTCCTCAAAAAGGAAAAAAGAAGAAAAAGTATGGTAGCAGCATAGGATAAAAATATATAGATAAATGAAATAGAACTGAGAGTCTACAAATAAACTCATACTTAGATAGCCAACTGATTTTCAACAAGAGTGCCAACCCTATTCAACAGGGAAAAATAGTCTCTTCAACAAATGGTGCTGGGTCAACCAGATAGCCACATACAAAATAATGAAGTTAGACCCCTATCTCACACCATACACAAAAACTCAGGATGGATCCACAACCTAAAAATCTAAGTTAAGGGGGCCAGCCCCATGGCTAAGTGATTAAGTTCATGTATTCCGCTTCAGTGGCCCAGGGTTTGCCAGTTCGGATCCTGGGCATGGACCCAGCACCACTCATCAAGCCATGCTGAGGTGGTGTCCCATACAGAAGAACTAGAAGGACCTACAACTAGGATACACAACTATGTACTGGCAGAGTTTGGGGGGAAAAAAAGAGAGGAAGATTGGCAACAGATGATAGCTCAGGGCCAATCTTTAATAAATAAATAAATAAATATGTAAGTTAAAATCACAAAAGTCTTTAGAAAAGAAAAATAAATCTTCACGACCTTAGTTTGGCAAAGTATTCTTCAATATGACACCAAAAGCATAAACGACAAAAGAAAATAAGTTGGGCTTCGACAAAATTAAAAACACTTTGCATCAAAGGACATTATCAAGAAAATGAAAGAGAACCTAGAGAAAGAGAGAAAATATTGCAAACCAAACATCTGATAAGGGTCTAGTATCCAGAAAATATAAGGAACTCCTAAAACTCAACAACAAAGAGACAAACCACCCAATTTTAAAAATGGACAAAGAACTTGGCCGGACATTTCTCCAAAAAAGATATACAAATGGCCAAGAAGGACATGAAAAGATGTTCAACATCCCTAGTAGTTAGGGAAATGCAAATCAAAGCCACAGAGATACCACTTCACACACACTTCCTAGTGTGGATATAACTTTTTTAAGTGTTGACAAGGATGTGGAGAAATTGGAACCCTCAGACATTGCTGATGGAAATGTGAAATCATTCAGCTGCACTGCAAAACAGCTTGGCAGTTCCTCAAAAAGTTAAACATAGAATTATCATATGACCCAAAACTTCTACTTCTAGGTATACACTCAAGAGAACTGGAAACAGGTACTCAAACAAATACATGCACACACATGTTCACAGCTGCACTATTCACAATAGCTAAAAGGTGGAAACAATCCAAAGGTCCATCACCAGATGAATGCAGAAACAAATTGTATATATACATACAATGGAATATTATTCAGTCATAAAAAGGAATGAAGTATTGATACATGCTACAAGGTAGACGAGTTTCAAAAACATTACCCTAAGTGAACCAAGTCAGACACAAAATGTCTTATATAGGATGATTCCACTTATGTGAAATATTTACCACATAAGTAAAATATTTACCAGAATAGGTAAATCCTTAGAGACAACAGACTGCTGGTTTTGCCAGGGGCTGGCAGGGATGAGGGAGTGGGGAGTGACTGCTTAATGGGTATGGAGTATCTTTTTGGGATATGAAAATGTTTTAGAACTAAATAGAAGTGGTGGTTTGACAATGCTGTGAACACATTAAACGCCACTAAATTGTTTACCTTAAGATGGTTAATTTTGTTATGCAAAGTTTACCTCAAAAAAATAAATACTTATGAAAGAACTTAGAATCAAGAAGAGCAAATACAACTTTAAAGAACAAAGTAGAAGAACCCACTCTACCTGTCTCAGTCAGTTTGTGCCGCTATAACAAAGTACCATAGACTGAATGGCTTATAAACAACAAAAACTTATTTCTCACAGTTCTGCAGGCTAGAGGTCTGAGATCAGGGTGCCAGCATGGCTGAGTTCTGGTGAGAGCCCTTTTCCAGGTTACAGACTTCTGACTTCCCACATGGTAGAAAGACCAGAGAGAGAGAAGGCAAGCTCGCTCGTGTCTTTTTATAAGGACACCACTAATCCCATTCATGAAGGTTTCACCTTCATGACATAATTGCCTCCCAAAGGCCCCACCTCCTAATACCGTCACACTGGGAACAAGGATTTCAACATATAAATTTTGGGAAGACACAAACATTCAGTCCATAGCATTGCCTAATATCAAGGCTTATCTAAAGCAACATTTATTATCACACTTATTATCAAAACAGCATGCTATGCTAATACAACAGAAATAAACAAAAGGACGTAGAAAACCCAGAAACAAACCTAAGAAAATATGAAAAATTGTTATATGGCAGAAACGGCATTACAAATCCATAGAAAAGGACAGACTATTCAATAAGGAGCACAGGGACAACTGGACACCCACATAAAAAAACATAAATTCAATCTCTACCTCATCATACACAAAAATCAAAATCAAGTAGATTAAATCCCTAGATGTGAAAAATAAAACTTTAAAACAACCATAATTAAAAATATAAGAGACTATAACTTCAGGGTAGAAAGGCATTCCCTAAGCAAAATCCAAACAGCAATATCATAAGGGAAAATACTGACAATTTCAATTACATTAAAATTTGAAATTTCTGTAAAACTAAAAACACCATAAACAAAGTATAAAAATAAGGCATCCATTGCAAGAAGATATGTGTAATGCATGTAACAAAGAATTCATCCAGAATGCATAAATAAGAAAAAAGAGAATACCTCAAAAGAAAAATTGGCAAAAATTATGAATGAGCAACTTGAAGACTAGGAAACCTAAACAACCAATAAATACATTATTAAAAAAATCCACTTCACTAGTAATCAGGGAAATAAAAACTAAAATTAGCATTGGATTGGTAAAGATTTTTAAAATCTAACAATATCATGGTTTGTAACATGCAGGTGGGTATATAAATTGGTACAACTAATGTACAGACTAACTTAGCAACAAAATTTAGAGTCAATGATGCACATATTTTACAACTCAATAATTCTATTACTAAGTTTTACCCTGAAGAAAAAAAACACATATGCCCAAGAACACATGTATGAGAATTTTTTGCAGTAATAATATGGATTTAACCTAAAAATACAGCAACAGGGTAATATATAAATAATTTGAGGTTTAATTATACAATGGAATATCTAAGTGGATAAAGTAATTGAACCAGAGCCCAATATATCAACATACATAAATCATTAAAAAAACTTGCATAATGATATATTTAACGTATATATACATTACAAATATAATAATGTATATACACTTTACATATATACTCTATATGTAAAGTATATATAATATACATAATATATAATTATATATATTTATTTTTCTATATAATTTATATCAATATATATGCTGTAGTATAAAACCATGAACTGAAAAAGACAATGTCAAACTCAGGCTAGAGATTTACCTCAACAAGGGTAATCTTCAACTAAAATAGGAAAATGTTAAGATTTGAAATAGTGGGCACAGTGATGTTATCTGTTGAAACTTTTATGTATGCGTATAACTTTTTATAAAACAAGAATGATACAAATGACTTAGACCAGATATCAAAACATACTATTATAAAACTATGAATTTAAAATATTGTGGTACTTTCAGGAGTAACTGGAAAGATCCATATGGTTTTTTTTTAAAAAAAAAAAGAACTCTATATATTGAGATATATTATCATTTATTTAACTAATCCCCTATTGACAGACACTTGAATCATTTACAGTACGTCATGTTATAGCTTCAGGGGACCTTCTTGAACATTTGTTTGTGCGCTGATGTGAAGACTTCCCAAGGACAAGTCCTTAGAAGAATTGCTGAATCAAAAAATATGTACTTTAAATTAGTTGGTATTACTAAATTGTTCTTCACAAAAATTCTATTAATTTACACTTACACCAACAGTGTAAGCACAAGAGGAGCCCAACTGCTCAATGTTCACTGCACCCTAGGTATTACCAATCTTTTTAAGTAAAGGAAAAAAATCTAGGTCATGAAAAGGTAAATGTTTATTAATGGCATCATATATTAATGGAAAGATAATTCACCTTTATTATTATATACAAAACAGATACACACCAAACAGAGATAAACTTTGCATCAGATGTCACCTTTCTTTCAAGTAATTGAAGAGTTTATGTATGTACATATAACTTTATAAATAAATGTACAAATATAACCATAGATAGCTACATATAAATGGTTTTAGATACATAAATACATACCATTGTGCCAGATCTCAATTTAGCACAATGATTGGCATATTTTTTCAGATGCCAGGGTCTGGTTCCCGATTGAAAAAAGCTTCAGAACACTGTACCCTATTTCCAGATAACCCAGTCCATATGCCAGAAATGCAGAAATTAATGGTATAAATGCATATTCAAAAAAAACAAAGAGGAAGAGAGATAAGGCAATAATTTATCTGAAGTCTCAAAAAATGTCAATGACCTAAATGCACGCACCAGAGCCTCAACGGGGCAAAAAGGTTTCTCTAAGACTCCTAGAATCTGACTCCAAAGATAATGATATACACTTTAAAAATGATGTTAAGATTTGAACCTAAGATTTAAATTTTTCAGTAGTGTCTGAGTCAAAATTAATCTTCTATAACATATCCCCAATATTTAGTATAATGCTTGACACACAATAAATACTCAAAGACACTTGTTGAATAAATGAACATGACCAATATTTTTTAATGGTTAACATCAATATCACTAAGGAGAGGCCAAGCAATCTTCCTAAGTAATAGAGGTTGATTTTATAAATACATAAACATCAAAAATGTAAAAGGAAAAACAGTGCACACATCGCCCTTTGTAGTCTTCAGATTATTTCATACCATTTTTTTTAAACTACCTATATAACTTGTCCCTAAAGTTCTTATTAAGATACAAAGAACAAAAGAGAATAGACATTTTCAATGGCATCTCTCAATATTAAGGTAATGAAACTATAGCCTTACATCAAAGAAAATTTTGCATCAGGAGTAATAAGTGCCTTCACAGAATCCAAGGCCTGAATTATTCAAGGACTCTTGTTTTCCACAGACTCTATCCTCAAGTCTTAAGTAATGAATTAAGATATGCAATTGTTAACTGGGCTCAAAAATGACACCTGGAGATATTTTTATAAATATACCTATTGCCTTCAGGTTGGTATACAAAATGTTCAATAAAGTCCACTTTAAAGCTTATGAGAAACAAAAATATATAAAACAGCATTTCATTCATTTACACTTTTTAAACTGGTACAAGTTTCATTACAGTCACGCGTCACATAATGATAGATATGTTCTGAGAAATACATTGTTATGCAATTTCATTGTTGTGAGAACATCACAGCATGTACTTACACAAACCTAGATGGTGTAACTCACTACACTCCCAGGCAGGCTACACAGTACTAATCTTATGGGACCACCATCCTATATGTGGTCAGACATTGACCACAACATCACTATGCAGTGCATGACTAAATAAATAATCATATGATAATATAAATAAATTACATTTATAAAATGATTTTTTAAATCTTAATTTTTATATATAAAAATGACACTGCTAATTCCTATTTAGAATACGTTTTATTTTCACAGCATTTGTGATCTTTTTTTGGCAGCGAAAGATTTGCCCTGAGCTAACGTCTGTTGCCAATCTTTCCCTCTGTTTTCCCCCTCCCCAAAGCCCCAGTACATGATGCAAATCTTAGTTGTAAGTCATTCTAGCTCTTCTATGTGAGCCACCGCCACAGCATGGCAACTGACAGGTGGGTGGCGTGGTTCTGCGACCGGGAAGTAAACCCAGGCCGCCGCAGCAGTGAGCACCAGATTTTAACCACCGGGCCATCAGGGCTGGCTCTGTGATGTCTTGAACTACATTACTACACATTCTTCAGTTCCTTACTTCATAAAATTACTAGCATTTCATATGCATGAGCTCGAAGGAAATCTTTAAAGATCCAATCAATTCTCTCATTTCATAAATAAGGCACAGAGAAGTGAAACAGCTTATCTAAACACACTCCAAAAATTAAGGACAATGCTGAAACCAGAAACTCTCTCTCTTAACACTGAGCCCAATGTTCTTTTCTTTATTATTCTTTATAATAAATCTTAAAACCCAGTCTGAAAATAAATCTCCAGTACATTCCTCATTATAGCCATGTGCTAAAAGGAAGAAGTTCCACCAAAAATTCAACGGCAATCAAAATAAACTTTTCTGACAGAATTTGCATAATTATGGAAAATGAAAGCAGCAAAATCATTTTCCTAGTTAATGAATACACGGAGTCAGCTGAAACCATAAGTTAAATATTGCTATAGTTTTCAAACAACAGTAAACATAATGTTTGTCCAGTTAATCAATTAAATTAATGTTTACCACATGCTACTGATTTTGAATAGACGTTTAGCTTCTGCGGTGCCAACTTTCCAACTTTCGGCATGATCTAAATTTTACAGCACCCATAGTGGTAAACGTGAGATTAGTAATACCTATCTTACAGATTTGATGTAAACACAAAAGGCTAAATATGTGAAAATACTCATCACATACTCTCTACTGTTTTCTTCCTTTTTTCCTAAAGAAGGAGCTCAATGTGAGGGCATGCAAATACCTTAGATATATTTGTAGGATTAAGTACATTCTAGATAGGATGAACACAAATTATTGCCTAATTTTTTTTTAATTATTTTTATAAACGGCCTTTATTAAAGACTGTATCCTTCTTACCTTAAGACATCATTCCTCCTACTTTTGCATCTTCTCTCTCAATACTTCCTTGCATTGTGTTTAGACCTTCTCTTTGTGGAATCTGTCACCTTGCCATGAGCATCATTTATTCAATAGGTATTTACTTTTATTAAGGATTGAATGTACTTCTACCATTGGAGATATAAAGAGAAATAAAAGACAGTCATTTGTCCTCAAGGAGCCCATCTTCTATTGGGAGAGACATAAGTAAGCAAATGAGTGCAAATATGCAATCACAGACAATACGGGAGAAAGAAGTACACGGGAAAAAGACTACCTAAAGGCAGGGGAGATAAGGGAATAAATCTATATGTGGGTTTGGGCAATCTCAGCTGTTAACGGGTAAATTAATATTAACAAGAACCCTGTAGACCAGAGAATACTATTAGTAAATACGATTAAATGTAAATCACTCAAGGTAACTCAAGCACAGATTTACAATAAATAATGATAAAAAAATAAAATCTAATCTTAAACTACATGTTATACAGGCTATATAATCTACATCAGGGGCCGGGCCGGTGGTGCAGCGGTTAAGTGTGCACGTTCCGCTTCTCGGCAGCCCAGGGTTCGCCTGTTCGGATCCCGGGTGTGGACATGGCACTGCTTGGTAAGCCATGCTGTGGTAGGCGTCCCACATACAAAGTAGAGGAAGATGGGCACAGATGTTAGCTTAAGGCCAGGCTTCCTCAGCAAAAAGAGGAGGGCTGGCAGTAGTCAGCACAGGGCTAATCTTCCTCAAAAAAAATAAATAAATCTACATCAGTCTATGTTAATAATTTGGAAGGAATACTCTAAGATTGTGCTTGATCCTTTAATAAGAAGAAAATCCAAAAGAAATACTAATAAATAAGAGTAAATAAATATTTCATAGGCCTAGAACACTTCTTATAAAACCCAAGACAGGGGTCGGCCTGGTGGCACAGCGGTTAAGTTCGCATGTTCTGCTTTGGCAGCCCAGGTTCGCTGGTTTGGATCCCAGGTGCGAACATGGCACCACTCAGCAAGCCATGCTGTGGCAGGTGTCCCACGTACAAAGGGGAGGAAGATGGGCACAGATGTTAGTTCAGGGCTGATCTTCCTCAAAAAAAAAAAACAAATTCTGGAAAGGCTATTATAGCTTTTAAAGCAAATAAACTAATGCTTGAACAAATTTTATTTCCTTGAAATATTTAACTTCATCCAATAAATACTGTTCAGATATTAACATTCAGCTTCTGGGGCATTGCACAGTATGTCATCTCCTGGAATTTTCAATACTCATTAACCAAACGTGAAAATCACGACTTCCACCTCAGCATTCCGAACTTTAACCGTACCATACAAACAGTTTATTCATTTCTGAGGAGAATGAAAAACATACTGCTATACTCAGTGACTTTATAATGCTGAATTAATAAAAACAACGTCACTGTCACTTTGCTTAGGATCAAAATTAGACTTTAAATAAGAGTATACAAAATGTCATCTGGTGAGCAGCCCCCAAATACAGCTCTTCCAAGTCACTATTAATACTTACAAAAGAAGTAGAAAATGAGAAAAACTAAGACTATCAAAGAAATAAGAGTCATCATGTCAGAAACTGGAAGAACTCTTATTAATTTATAACCACACCTCGATTGTACAGAACCAACTTTACCTCAATGAAATAAACAATGCCCAAACTACCACCTTACCCCAACTACAACTTAGCTCAGAGACCGAAGCACCTGTCCCAGTGAGAAAATGTGACAGAGATCTCCACGCAGTCAGCGCACTGTTCAACTTGCCTTTCTTCACAGTCTCTTCCCAATTCTTACCTTATTATCTAACTAGCGAGGTTCTGTGAGAGAACAGCTCCTGGAGAATGGGGGAAGTAAGCGCATGAGAAGCAAACTGAAAAACTGTACTCTAGGTGGTAAGGGACAAGACAAGAAGAATCTCAGTAGCCATCCATGTGGCCAATTGTGCTCTGAATGTGGGAAGTGCATAAAAATCCACTCCAGCACCAAAGCAGTTGAGAGGACTAAAGATGCTACTATCATAGCAGAACAGAGAAAAACAGACTGAGAGCTGCAACTACAGAGCTAAAAGGCTATTCACTCAATACATAAGGAAACAAACAAAAAAAAAGAAAAAGCAACGAAGACACGTACATCAGACTGTCAATAAAATCAAGTACAAACAGACCTTACCTTACTCACGTCTGAGTAAAGGGAAGTAGGAAAAACAACCATGAGCCAGTAGGGGTAAATATAAGAGAAAGTCCATCAGACTTAAAGGATAAAATGATGTGACCGCCCCAAAACAGGAGCAGAAAGCCCTAAGCAAAGAGCAAGATAGGGAAAAAAAGGCATGGAAGAAGGACGAGATGAGGAAAGATAGTAAGAAAATTAAAATCATAATAGTGAGATTTAAAATCTCTACTCACAATAAAAAGCAAAACTCAATCAAGGAAAAGCTACAAATCAGGACATAAAAATCTTAAGAAAATCTCACTAAAGCATACTGCAATCTGGACCAGCCACATGTCAAGTTCAACAGCCACACGTGACTACTGACTACCACACTGGCCAGCACAGGCTTAGAGTGATTATGTCTAGTACAATATCACACAGCTAGTTAGCAGACCCAAGTCACAATCTCAGCTCCTTCTGATTCCAAAGCCTATGTTCTTTCTGTGTGAGGAAACCGTCAGCAGTTAACATATACCTGACCCTCAAGTACTCAATTCAGACTAACTAAATGCTAACTACAGGAGGCAACTTATTGGCAGTTCGAATAAATATTTTAAAAACAAAACAAAAGCACAAAGCCCAATGTCAGAAGAAATGAAAAAGAAATGAAAGAAATTAGTAAGTAAAATTTTAATTAGATAAGTCTATTATGTGCACAAATTATGAACACACTATTTTGTCTATCAGTGTATATTTATAACAACATTCATGTCTATTACAACCAATACCTGTTTTGATTACTTTAAAATCACAGATGCTAAAAATGACTATCATCGACATCAAACTACACATTTTATGTTGCTATCATCTGAAAGGTATATATTGTTTAAAAACTCTGGATTATTTAGGAACCACTTAACAGAAGGGACATATAGGTTTTCTCATGAAAATACTTTATCTTAAATTCATGTAATATCAATTATATAAAGTATTAATTACATATAGTGTATATTTTTTAGTAATCCATAGCCATGTCAGACAGAAACTGGGAGTTATCCTGGACTCCTTCGTCCTCCCACCTTAGCCGCCATATTCAATCAACCACCAACTTCTGCAAAAGTGAACAGTTTAACATCTCTTCAATCAACCACCTTTCTCCACTAATTTCTCTCCTCCTCCACTGTCACCACTGTGGTCTAAGCCAATATCCTCTGTGACCTAGACACCCCCAACTGCTTTCACTACATTTCCTCCTGCTCCTCGCCAATCTATGTTTACACTGCAACCAAAGTGATTATTTAAATTTTTTAAAAATGATTATGTCATTCCCTTGCTTTAATGAAAACTCTGCAATGACTTCCTATAGTACTTAGGATAAAGACCAAAATACTTAACTACAAACTCTCCAGGATCCTGCCTAGGGATTCCAAACTCAACAACAACCAGGTTAAATATTGATTCATTAGAGAGATTTACTTATCTGGCAACCTAATTGAGTGCATAAAATGAAGAGCACATGGCCCTCTAGAGGGAGTAGCTGCTGCCCAGACGCAGCTGAGTGTTGCCATCTGAAATACAGACTTGGGGGTTGCCATATCCTCAAATTTTTCAAGAGAAATCAGAAATCTAGACTTTCATGCGCAATCTCCTAATCTGTGAATGCTGGCAACTAATTCAAACCGTCCCAACAATAAGGAGGTTGAATCTGACCTCTCCTCTAGTGTCTTCAGCCAGCCCCACACCGCTGATCTCTACTCCAAGCGTACCGAACATTTCTCAGACCCTCAACGATGCCAAGATTTTTTACCTTAGGGCTCTCACACAGGTCATGTCCTCTGCTTTGCCCACTTTCTCCTACATCTCCCCCTCACTTAGCAATCCATCTCCTATCTGTTCTAAGTTTCTGAGCCACTGCTTCCCCAGCAAAGCCTTCCCTATTCCCACTGCCCACCGCACCCACCCCCGATGGCTAAATCACACCATTATGTGTTCTAATAGCAGTGAGCACAACTTCATAACACTCACCACACCTCGAAAATAAGTGTATTTGTTTCATGCCCATCATCCCCCCCAGACCAGAAGCTCCATAAAAGCAGGGCCCGACACATAGTAGATATGCAATATACATTTGTTGCTAACTAGGTTTGGTTATAAAATGTTCCTTTAGACAATAAGGTTCTCGTGCACTTTTAAAATATTAATTAACCTATACGCAACTTTTCAGAAACATGCACGGTATTTAAAGGTAAGTAGGCTCAGAATGAAAATATTCAATTAAAACTATAATTATTGATAATAATAATAATAGCTAATATTTATTGAGCATTTACTAAATGCTAGGAACTATGTTGAGCACTTTACATGTACTATCCCGTGAACTATGTTGAACACTTTGCATGGACTATCCCGTTCAATATAACAATCTGTAAAGAAGGCCCCACTGTCATCCAGAGGAAGCACCTTAGGCATAGAGTTTACAAATTTGCTCAAGATTCCATATCTAATCAATAACAAACTAGGGTATGAATCCATGCAGTCTGACTCCAGAGCTTAAGCACCTAACTACTATACTGATTCATTAATAAAGAAAAGCCATTATTCAACAAGTATCTCGTAAATACTGTGAATAAGAAATAATGGCCATGATTTCTTTTTCATTATTTATCCATTAAAGTCAGGCTGCTCATCCCTCTATCCTGCACCTTTCTCCACACACGCAAAATTAATATAAATTATCAATTTGTATTTTCCAAATTAAGAAAGATTTTTTGACCACACCCAAAACAGGTATGATCTTAGTACCAACTAATTCTGTTAAAATGCTATCTTTCTTAGGCTCGCCTGGCGGCGTAGTGCTTAAGTTCACGTGCTCCAGCTTGGTGGCCTGGTGTCTGCAGGCCCAGATCTCAGGTGCAGACCTAGCACTGCCCGTCAAGCCACGCTGTGGCAGCATTCCATATAAAATAGAGGAAGGCTGGCAACACACGTTAGCTCACTGCCAATCTTCCTCACAGAAAAAAAGAAAAAAAAAAGCTATCTCTCTGAATTACTTTTAAATAAGTTAGTGCTTATACATTAGTTTGATGTTTTACATCTCACATTTTAAACATCATTTGAACAATCTCTAATTTGAAGTGTATTTCATTGCTCAAATTAGAAGAATTCTTATCACTACAGACTGTCTTTTCAGATATGGTAAGCGACAATCAATAACATACTAAACAAATATAAAAATACACTGATATAACCACAGAAATATGCACAGAGATAATACACGGATCCCTCATTACCTGAGCTCTCACTATTTAGAGTCTTGCTTTTCAAAACTCAGGAACCAAACATATTCGAATAAATTCTCATATATACCACTTGTTATCCAGACTCTTCCTATCCAAAACTCAGGATTTGGCTCACTCACCAACCCTTGCTATCAGAATAATTCATCTCTCACTCCAAACTCAGGAACCCAATAGTTTTGGATAGCAACACACAAGCACATGTCTTCACAGGCTATATAAATTTAAGAATCCTTGTTTAAGAGATTTAAGCAGGCTTTTAAAAATGTGAATAAAATGCACATAGCTATTATTTCCACTCAAAATTTAAATTTTACCTCCAGTTAACTGAGAATTTTTCTGTAAATTTCTTTTTTGTGTGTGAGGAAGACTGGCCTTGAGCTAACAACTGTTGCCAATCTTCCTCTATTTTTGCTTGAGGAAGACTGTGCTGAGCTAACACCTGTACCAATCTTCCTCTATTTTAAGTGGGACACCACCACAGCATGGCTTGATAAGCAGTGCTAGGTCCGCACCCGGGATCTGAACCAGAAACCCGGGCCACGGAAGCGGAGCATGGGAACTTAACCACTACACCACCAACCTGGCCCCCGTAAATGTTTTTAAACTAAAATGTTGTCACATATTTTTAACCTTTAGATCACACTTAAAATATTTTAAAAAACTGTTTACTATATGACAGATGACTGTAATAAAAGAGTTAAAAAATGTTAATGTGTGACTATCAAAGAGTTCTAAAGCCAATCTTACATCTTTTTTTTCAAATATTATATAGCTTATATAAATACCATGGGAAATCAGATTTTCAAGGAAACAGTACTTTCAGTGTTAATTTTTCAGCAACATATTTCACACATCACATCAGATTTTTCTCAGTCACAAAGAGCAAAGGGCAAAATAAAAGAAACAAATGCAAAAGACTACAGAAGTTGAAAATGATGGCAAAAATTCCATATTAATTTAGTGACAGAAGAATGGTATGAGACAATTTTAGAACTAACAACTCGATAAAGTTCAGCCAAAAGTCAAAGAACCAACAAGCAAATAATGAATTAAGCAGATTGAGAAAAAGGAAAAACCAGCTCTCATTACAACAGTGCATTCTCCCAAGTATTTAACTTAGACTCACATTTGAACTCAAGCTTTTTCAAAAACGTGGTACTTGATAAAAAGTTAAAACTAAAGTCAGCTGAAAACAGAACTCGAGTAAACGATTTTTTTTCATATACTCAAAAATTATTTTAAGAAATAGAGAAGAAAGGGAAAAGATTTCACAGGTAAAAAAAAATGTAGGTTTGAAAAAAGTAAACTACTTTCTCAAACTCTTCTGATACAAATTACATAAATGATTCAAAGGAAATGTAACTAGAGCTCCCGTTTTATCCTAATTTGCTATACTCTCCCAAGAGCTCACTTCAGATTTGATTTGAAAGAACGTGACCTCTTTAATCGAACAGATTCTAATAGTTACTTGACACCCTCTATCTCTCACATTAAAAAAAAAAATCAGAGCAATATTAAATTAAAAACATAATCAAATCTTGTCTACAAGACTCACAAAGTGAAATGATTTAGGATTCAATGATATCGTTAACTAATTCCACACAGAGCACCAAAACACACCCGCTGAAAATAACAAAAATCAGGATATTTTTGCATGTTAAGAAACGACAGGTATATTCTGCTCATTTTGTCTTCCTAAAAAGCTAAGATTCACTACTAAGCTTCAACTACAAGCCAGAGAATGACAGCCCTTTGGTAGGGAACAAACCCATAGATATCAGGATACCATGGATCTATTTCACAGGGTGACACAATAACTCAATGCAACACATTCTTCACAAATGAAGGCGCAGCATATGCTGCTATCGCTTTAGATTAAGTTTTCATAACCTCCATTCCCAGTTGTTCACATTAGACACAACATCTCTGAGCACAAATTTTTCTCCTATATAAAACGAAGGAGTCGTCTTTAGATGGGGCTCTAGGCGTCCTTTCAGCTTATAGTTCTATTCATCCAGTTCTGAAATAACAATACAACTCTTACAACTCAGGGAGAATTACATTCAAAAGTACAACGCAAAAAGAAATGACCGATTTGAGGCAATAAGCCATACCTTGCTCTGCCAAATGTTAATGTCAGAACTTCTGAAATAAACAAACCTGTGTCTATGTTCATCGGGTCCATGGATCAGGAAGACTCCAGGGTTCTTAGCCCCTCTGTTGGCATCTACATGAGGAATTAACACATCTTCCAAACCCAGATCAAAGCGTTTGTGTTTTGAAGAGTCTGGAAGGAAGAAGAATGCCCCAAAACACAGGGTGATGAAGGCACTTAGAATAAGGAGGAGGATAAACTTCTCAGAAAGTCTCAAAGTCGCCCTGTGATGGGGGAAGGAAGGCGGCCCCAGGTTCAGAGGAGGTATCCTTCGTCCGGATAGGGGCAGCAGGGCTGGGGTAGTCATCGTTTACGCTCTTGGACAGAATATTTTATAAAGTTCTCATCTTACATCAAATGTACAATGCATTGAACAGTCTTCAAAATCTTGGCAAAAATGGGGAAACTCAATTTTTCTCCCCTTAACGGACTGTTGTGCTTTTTAATAGGGCACCTCTTTCACGCTCGCCCAATTACATTCAGAAACGTGCGCGGCCCCCAAACGATGGCTAGTGTATGTTCTGTTATATTTTCTTGGCCATTTGGCTTTCGGTACCTCATCGGGTTATTCCAAGCCTCCTCTCCATTCCTAAGGGTAGATGAGGCAAGCAGCACTGCGGAGACGATGCAAGGTGGGCTCTCCCACTCCTGTACACAGCCAGATGCTCCGCTGTGGTCTCCCGCCCCAAAAGGGGGCCTGATGAGATCCGAGGAGTTGTAGAAGGCTCGCTGAACCCCCTATGACGCTTCGACGCCAGGATCCCTTCACCTCGGCGGTGGAAAAAGAAGGGTCTGCTCGGAAGTCCGCCCCCGGGGAGGGAGGAAGGTCCCACCTCGCTGAAGCCGAGGCAGCAGCGCCGGGTGAAGGAGCGGCAGGGCTCGGACGCCCGCGCCTCCCGACGCCGCCCGCAAGCCCCGGGCCCCCGGGAGAGCTCCGACGCTGCCCCTCGACGGCCGGCGCGAAGGGCATTCGCCGCCGCGCTACCTGCCCTGCCGGCCGCCGCCGCCGCCGCCGCTGCTGTTGCTACCGCCCGTCTCTGCGAGGAGCGGAACTTCCTCCGCGGACGGCCACTGAGCGGCCCCGGCGTGCGCGGGCGAGGGGAGGGGAGCGCGGCGGCCGCCCCGCCCGGCTCCTCCCCTCCTCCTCCTCCTCCTTCTCCCGGCGGCCGGTTAAGTCAGCTCCGGCGCTTGCTCCCTCAGCGAGGTCGCCGGCGCGCGAGCCCCGCTGCGTGGGAAGAAGCCAAGCCACGGCCCCTCGGTCCGAGAGCCCGGGAGGGGCGCCTGCTCATTCCTCGCCCAGCCCTAGGGAGGCGGCGGCGGCCCCGGGCGCGCGGAGGTCGGCTCCGTCTCCCTCCGCCCGGCCGCCGGCCGCCCTCGGGCCTCCTCCGCGATGCCTCCGGGCGCTCGCAGCTGCTCGATCTGCCGGCGGCGGCGGCGGCGGCAGGAGAGGCAGCGCGTCCACGCGGTGCGGGGCTGCGGCCCGGGCCTCGGCCCTGCCTCCCTCGTCCCGCAGAGCGCCGACCAGCCGGGAACCGAAGCCCGTTGGGCAGACGCGTGCGCGGGCCCGAGGGCCGAGGGGCGGACTGTGCGGGCCGGCCTACCGCCCCGACTCGCGAGTGGGCGTCCCCGGGCGGCGAGTGTGAGGTGCGCGCGCACGCGCCCGGCCCCGCCGCCGCCCCTCCCCCGGCCGCGCTCCGGCCTAGCGCCGTTGCGGGCTCCGCCGCCCGCGCTCCCCGGAAGCGTCCTGCCGCTGCCGGCCGGCCGCGCCACAGGGGAACGGCGCCCGTCTACGCTTCCGTGGTCGCTTCCCCGGCGCGGAGCGCTGGGCCATCGCCAGCTTTCCGGGGTTGACCCGGCCTTTGGGCGAGAGGGAGGAGGGCTCAGGTCGTGAAGGTTTCTTGCAATTAAGGGTTCCTGGAATTAACGGGCGCTGACGGCCGAGGTTAACGTTTATGGTTCTATTCAACCTATTCTTCTATTCAATCTATTCTATTCAATCTATTCATCTTGCTCTCTGGAAGTCTTGTCTTCCATTATAGACTATTGGTGCCTAGGGCTCAGTGACAGGGTCTCAGACTTCCAGGCGGCCCATGGGCACGTTGTTGGGCACCTGAGGCTCGATTCAGCGATACTGAGCCCCAACCATGTGCCAGGCTGTGTGTTAAAAATAAAATGGCGATCTTGCCCTTTTGATTAGGTTTCCTTTCTGAGGAATCTGTGACAGCAGCCTATATGACAGCAGCTTCCTCCTACTTCAATTTCTGAAGACGTTCTGCCGCCGTCTCCACACCCCACCACCACCCCTCCAGTAGAAGAGACGTATGAAGGAGGAGGGGCTAAAATCCAAAATGACAGTGTTGTTTAAATTCAGGCTTAAAAGCAATCTGAGTCAATTCTATTATCCATAGTATTCAGAAGAACCATGTTGTGATTAAGTACAAAAAGTTTCTCTAATACGTATATATTCTTGCTTCCAATTTACTTGCAGATGGTGTTTTATTCAAATATGAAGGTAAGTTGTCATTCCCTCAACACATCCTTACTGGTGCCTGGGAACTGGAGAGGTGGCCCTTAAATAGGAGGGGGAAAAATGTCGGCCTTAGGTTAAATATCAAGCAAAAAGTCCTGTTCGTTGGCACAATTAAAAGTACATTCCAGTCTACACTGTTTCCAGAAGCTCTGCGTGTCTAACTACCTACCATACGACAAAAGAAGCCATTGTCGTTGAACTTGCTTCACCAAATAAAGACAAACATGTTAAAGGCCACCTGTCACGAGTTCACCCAGTCAAGCTGGCAGTAAAGAGTGCCCAGTTCAGAGTAAATGTAGTAAACTTCCTGCCTTCTCCACGTGTCCTTATAAAAGGTGCCAAGTTGACAGTTTCTAATGCTGAGCCGCTCTAAGACAAAGGAAAAGAAACCCACTTTGCTTTCTGGCTGTCAAAGTTATTTATTTTCCATGAAAAGATCAGGGGAAATAAATATTGACCTCTAAATGAAATAGTGAGTTATACTTACCCGTCTTGAAAAGTAAGTATTTCTAGGTTGCTGCCAAATCATTAACCCCAGTGACATCAATCATATGAAAACTGCCATAACCTAGTTGACAAGTGTAACTTAAGCGGGCTCAACTTCACAGCCTGTGAAGCAGGCTTATATGTGCCCCTCCTGTTTATTGCCCTCCTGTTTTGCAAAACTCATTTTGTTCTTCAGGAGAGTAAAAACATCATTATTCAAATTAGGGTTTATTGCACATGTCCAGATACAGTGTGATTCCAAAGCCATCGATGTTATCAGTTATTTTATTATACGGTAGTCCCCCTTATCCACAATTTTGCTTTCCATGGTTTCAGTTACCTGCAGTCAATCTTGGTCCGAAAATATTACACGGAAAATTTCAGAAATAAACAATTCCTAAGTTTTAAATTGAGTTCTGTTCTGAGTAGCGTAATGAAATCCCGAGGCATCCCATTCCAGGACGTGAATCATCCCTTTGTTGGATCTCCAACCATCAGCATCATTATAGCTGGATGATCCTCCTGACGTGTGGTCAGAAGGTCAGTAGTAGCCAAATGCTGTGTTACAATGCCTATGTCATTCACCCTACTTCATCTCATCACATAGGCGTTGTGTCATCCCACATCATCGCAAGAAGAATGTGTACAGTACAATAAGATATATATATATTTTTTTAAAGATTTTATTTTTTCCATTTTTCTCCCCAAAGCCCCCCGGTACATAGTTGTATATTCTTTGTTGTGGGTCCTTCTAGTTGAGGCATGTGGGACGCTGCCTCAGCGTGGTCTGATGAGCAGTGCCATGTCCGCGCCCAGGATTCGAACCAACGAAACACTGGGCCACCTGCAGCGGAGCGCGCGAACTTAACCACTCGGCCACGGGGCCAGCCCCAGTACAATAAGATATTTTAAGAGAGAGAGACCACATTCACATAACTTTTATTATAGTATATTTTTACAATTGTTCTATTTTTAGTTATTGTTGTTAATCTCTTACTGTGCCTAATTTATACTTTAAACTTTATCATAGGTATGTATGTATAGGAAAAAGCATAGTATATATAGGGTTCGGCACTATTTGTTTTCAGGCTCCTTTGGGGGTCTTGGAATGTATCCCCCGCAGATAAGAGGGGACTATTGTAATCCTACACCAGCGTCAGAAAGTATTGTGTGTGTGTGTATGTGTGTTCTCTTCTAGAAACTAGGTCCCTCTCAGATGAGTTTTAAAAGAATCAGTACTGTTTTGCTCAGGTTTTTTTAAAGCAAGTTGCAAATTTATTCATAAATTATGATGACAAATATATTAAAATATGCATATAAAAAGATCAAAAGGGAATATTCGAAAAAGATTATAGCCATTGTGTTAAGATATTGGCATTACGTATGATTTTTCCCCACATGTTGTTCTGTTTGTGTTACTTTCATAATTAAATAAATAATTTTAAAGAAACTGGTACTTCTCAAGTTCTGAAACTTAAGGTCGGATTTCAAATAGGTTGACTCAGTTGTATCAAGGTGAACACACATCTGAGGGCAATCGACAGAAAGCAGAGAGTACCTGAAATAAATGAATACATGTGTGTGTATATATATGTATATACACCACAGGAAAGGATCTCATTCCAGAGAGTGTAAAGAGAATGTTTCATTTTCAAAGAGTAGCTATGCTTTGATCTAAGGCATAAACAAGATTCCAAAGTAGCAGATAAAGTGATGATTTCCCTTTTACAAATCCATATAAATTAATCAATATTTTGGGAAATCAGAATTATTAAATTCCTAACAAAACAAAATTTACTCCTACATATTTCAGATTTATAGGACCATGACTGAGATCCGCTTACGTATTGCAATGTAAAAGTTACTTGTATTTGTTCAATCATGTGGTAACTTTTCCATTGTAGAAACAATTTTAGCCTCTGTTATACACACACACCATCTAGCTCTGCTTTAAGTGAAACTGAACTCATATGCTAGAGGAAAAAAAAATACAGCTGGTATAAAAAAGAGGCTTTGGGTTTACTTACATAACCTGTTCATTCTTAGTTTCACCTGGTTCCCAAAGTATCCAAGGAAGATGTTAAAGGAGAACTTACCAGACATGACTACTAAATGTGCAGAGAAATAACCAGGCTTTGGCCCTGCTCTCTCCACTCTTGCATTCTTCTATGAAGCTTTTTTCCTCCATGTCAGGGATAAGCTGAAGTTCAGTGTTATGAAACTCTCAAGTCAGCTCTGTGAAAGTCAGCAAAGCCAAAAAAGCTTCAGCTGTCTCTCTGAGCCAAAGTATTTGAGATTCATTTGCTTATAAAAGACACATTTGTTATAAGGACCATTGTGTGACATGCCCTCTTCTAGGTGCTAGAGAGAGAAACAAGTCAGAATCCCTCTCAATGAGCTTGAAGTCTGGTGTGGGCAGATAGATGAGCACTGACAATTACATGACAGGGAAGAGTGCTTTTGGAATAAAGCCCCAGGGGTTCATGGGAACACAGGAGGGGCACCAGCCTGAGGAGAGGGAGATTGGGAGTGTGTCAGGGAAAGGTCCTGGATCAGGTGCCACCCAAGCTGAGCCTTTGTTTAACCAGGAGAAGAGAAGGGTGGTGTTCCAATCTAGAGAGCAGAACATGCACAGGCACCCCTACTTGCTTTTTCCTGCCACTTATCTAGAACCCTCCCGTTTTACTCTGCCAGTAAATAGCTTGCCTGGCCCTAATCCCCCAATACTCTTGAGCTGGGAAAGTGACATTGGTACCGCACAAAACTGGGGTTCTCTGCCCAATGTGCATAAACAAGCCAATTAATTATGGCATCCGCCTTTGGGGAAAGAGATCAGCTTTATTCTGTGAGATCCATCTGCAGGGAGACGGGGGGCATGTGCCCTCAGATCTGTCTCCCCAATTCAGGATTTGGGGTGAAATTTAAGAAGTTAAGGAGAACAGGCAGGCACATGGAAACACTGTCAGGACAGGTTTTGATTGGTGGGCTTCAAGCATTTATGGTACAATTCTAAATATTTGTGACAGGGTTCTAAACATTTATGATGAAGTGGGGAAGGAATTTTAACACTGGAACTTCCTGAATGGCAGACCCCTGGCTTCTGATAAGAGTCTGACTTTTAAGTTGCAGTCATGTCCTGGTCCTTTGGTTCTTGGGGGAGGAGAATCTTTGGTTCCGCAGTCATTTCACGTCAAGATTTCTTCTTCTGCACAATGCTCTGGCTCCGTGACTTTGCACATTTTCTGAAAGGCAATTCTTAATCACTCTGTTGATAAGAGATGGGATCAGCTGAACTGGTACTGGAGGGCCCGCAGTTACAAAACTTTCAAATTTTAGAAAAACAAATGATTATGTCAACACATTGCTAGGGCCTCTCCCAGTGCCTAAAACAGAGCCAATCAATGAGGAACCCAGAAGCTTACGCTTCATTGGGCTCATAGTAAATTTCCCTCTGCTCTGAGTCCAGCCATATCTAAGGCTAGTCATGCTTTGAACTTCTCAGCTATACAAGCCTGTAAATTTCTTTTTCAGTCGGAATTAGTTTCTGTGGTTTGCAATGTAAAAAGTCTTGACTAATACACAGCATGTCTTTGCATGAAGGTGCTGTGGCTGCAAGTAGTATGTGAAGCATCAGTAGTTGTACAAGTGTAAAGGATCAGGGACCAGAAGGAACCCACTCTTTCAGGTGGCCAACAGGCTTGGGCCAGGGACAAAAGTAGGGTAGAACCAAGTGCTCCCTTTGGGCAGCCAAGGGGAGAAAACCTAAAATTGAAAGTGACAGCAGAGGTATATCAAATTTAGTAGCCCCTACAGAAAGCTTCAAAATTAGATTCTACATCCACCTTTATAAAGAGCAAACTGATGCCAAAGGAGGTTAACCATTCTTCATAAATCCTCATATTAAAGTTGTTTTTAATCCACTCAAGGCAGTTAGCTTGAGAATATGTTTCACTGATTTACACATTCATTTGTTAAATATTATTGAGCATCCAACTCTCTGCTGATGCTATGCTGTGTTCTAGATATTCAAAGATGAATAAAATATGAAAGGCAGCCGCATATGATGAAGAGAATATAGGCTCTGGAACTAGAGAATCCCGGGCCTAATCCTGTCTCCGCCATTTACCTGTGTGATCTTGGAAACATTGAAAACCTTCCTTATGCTTAGTTTCTTCATCCATAGGTTAAAATAACAATACATACCTCATAGGATTGTTATACCAATTAAAGGAGATAATGTATGTGATAGTGCTTCCTCCATAGTTGGGATTCCATAAATATTTACTATTATTTTTATTATAGGCATCAGGATGAGGAGGAGCTGGCAGACGAAAAAGATGGGAAGAACATGTGAAAATACTTGGAGGAAGGAGAAAGAGCATGGCATGTGCTAGGGTAAGCTGCTTTCCCATGGCCTCATTTTTCCATGGAGCAGGGTGGGTAGGAGGCTGTTCCATTAGAAGATAACTTTTGGCTCCTTACACCACTATCCTTCCCACGTAGGAGTGAGTTACTTGATTGGTGACTACTGTTGCATTCATTGGCTGGTACTTCTTAACTAGATGGAACTAATCTATTAGAAGGCCCCAATTACTGAGAATTTATTCTCCTGTTCACTTTCTGCCCCAGACCAGTGCAGACAATAATCTTGGGTGAACATGTCTGCCCTGCAGACCCAACCTTCCCCTTCGGTGGGCAGTTCTGAGGCTAAGTTCTGTCGGGGTTGGGAGTCAGTAGAGGATTAGCAAGCTCTTTGGGTTACAGATCCAGAACCTTGTTCTTTATCAGCTTGTCTGTAATAAAGCTGATATTTTTAAAGTCTCCACTTGACTATCCTCTGTGTCTTATTTCATCCAAAATCGGTGGGAGGGAGGCAGGAGAAAAGGCATGCAATTTATTGATCCTCTAAAGTGATTAACTATGGTTAGATCATAGATTGCAGAGGAAGGGATGGTGAAAGAGAAGGCTGGAGAGGTAAACACAGAAAGATTTCTGCTCTAGTTGGTACAGTAAGGTCATGCTTTGATCCACTCCCTTTACAAGTCCACTATTTGATCCACGCAAATAGTAATTATAGTTAAAATACAGAAAGAGAAAACCAAAAAGGTATAACCAGGCTCAAAAACAAAATAACCCTTTTCATAGACCAGAAATGGAACCAAAACAGAAAGCACTTAGCAAGTCTGAGGCCATAGGCCCCCTGGGGTCTCAGGTTCAAAAGCCAAGATTTTTGTCTCCTGCAAGGTGACAAGAACTAAAGATGCTCCAAACAAGGTGGAGGACAGGAGCCAGGCTTAGTTCTTGAAGTCAGGAGTTTGTGAAAGGAAGCCAAAAATAAACTGCTGCCAACCCACTGCCTGGGGAAACAGAAGGACAAAGACGCAGCCTCAGAATCAGGAACTAAGCCAAGCAGCTAGCCAAGTGGCTGGTTCTGTGATATCCCCAACATCACTGTGGGTAGGAGCATCAAAATGCCAACATTAGATCCAATTCTAGAATGGAGGTCTAGGGAGGCAGATGGAGGCAAAAATCACTGAACATGGAGGGGAGAGCACAGAGCAGGTGAGAGGAAAACAAACAGCACTAAACTAAAATAAAACAGAACAAAGCAAATAAAAATTTCCCACTCAAAATGAGCCTGACCACCAAATTGCAAACACATACAGACGTCTAATGCTAAGAAAGATGGCCAACAAAATGAACACTCAGAGCATGAATTTACTCCAGATAAAGTGAACTCTATGGAACTGACAAAGATTTTTAAAATTAATATTTTTGTATTCTCAAATAAATGAAAGCATAGCACTCATTTTAAAAGGATAAGAAATTAGGGAGCAGATATAAGCCAAATAAAGAACAGGTAAAAATGAAAAAGAACTAATAGAAATCCTGAAAATAAAAATTTGAACATTGAGGCCAGGCCCAGTGCCCTAGTGGTTAAGTTTGGCATGTTCCACATCAGTGGCCCAGGGTTTGGTTCCCAGGTGCAGACCTACACCATTCGTCTGTCAGTCGCCATGATGTAGCAGCTCACATACAAAAAGAGCAAGATTGGCAGCAGGTGTTAGCTTGGGGCAAGTCTTCCTCAGCAAAAAAAAAAAAAAAAAAAAAATTGATCATTGAAATGAAGAAGTCAACAGATGGGGTTAACTCTGGAGCTGGTCAAAGTTGAAGAGAAAAAGTAATGAATTATAGGAAACTACTGAGTATTCACCCAGAAAACAGTATATAAAAATAAAGAGATTGAAAAAAATTTGATTCATGGAGTTCCATTAAGTGGCTCCAACATATGTCTAATAGGAGTTCCAGAAGGAAAAACTGAAACTGAAGGGAAGAGTGGAGAAGCTATGCTTTAAAAAAAACGAAGAAAGAAATGACTGAGGTTTTCTAGTCAAAACATCAGAACACCATGTGTCCTGAGCAAGATAAATAAAAAAGTAACACTTTTGTCACTTTTTGTCACTCTGTAATTTCACAGAGCAATAAGGATAAAGATAAAATCTCAAATTACCAAAGGGAAAACACAGATTATCTGCAAAGGGACTATAACTAGAGTTCTCAAAAGCAACAACAGAAACAAGAAGACAATTGAATATCTTCAAAGTATTGAATCGAACAGTATTACCACAAGTTTCACTTCCAGATAAACTATCACTTAAGGAAGAGAGTAAAACAAAGACATTTTCGATCATAAAAGACTGAGAGAGTTTGCCACCCAGAGACCCAGACTAGAACTGCTGAAGAATGTGCTTCCCCGACAGGAAGAATAAGCCCAGAGGAGAAGCACAGGGTAAAGAGATACTAGTGAGGGAGGAGATTAATAAAATGTGATGGTAGAATTAAAAATAACCACTTTAATGGTAAAAAAAAATAACAAGAAGGAAGGAAATTAACAATGGGTAGTTTAAGCATACTAAGGCCTTTGTCATGTTTGGGAGAGGAGTAGAAATAATGACTTTATCTGAATACTTTGTCTATAAGATATTTTATATTAATAAAAAGCTGATCTAGAGCTTCTAAACCTACAGAGAGAAAAGAGCGGCCAAGGGTTAGAGAGATTTGATATAGAAAACTGATCATTCAATATTCAAAAGTCATTCAAAATTCAAGAAAAGGAGAAAAAAAGAAGAAAGGAAAGTCATGTCAAACAAAACACACACATAAAATAGTAGAATTAAGTCCAAATATATCAGCAAGCACAATACCTAAACTCATTTAAATTACTTATTAAAAGACAGATTATCAGGTTGGCTTAAAATAATATTCAGGTATGTAATGCTAGCAAAAGACACACAAAACTGAACCACAGAAATACTGGACATAAGGCAATGAAAAAAGATAAATTATCAAAAAACTATCAAAAGGAAAGCTGATGAAGCATTATTAATATCAGACAAAAAAAGTCTTTTAAACCAAACATATTAATAGAAATAAAGAGGGTCACTCCCAAGAAGTTGAGTATGCCTAACAACATGGTTTTCTATTATGCAAAGCAAAACCACCAGAATTACAAAGAGAAATTGACAAGCCCACTGTCTAAGTGGGAGATTTTAACAATCTGTCAGACACAGCTAGATCAAGCAGACGAAAAACAGAGGTAATAGAGATTGAATCATCAAGGGCCTCTAAGGAGGCTGCATTAAGGAGTTAGGTTTTATTCTGAGAGCAATAGAAAGCCATTAAAGGGTTTTAAGCAGAGAAATGATTAGATCAGATGTGTGTTTTTAGAAGGATCACGCTGGCTAAACAATGGAGAATGGACTTCAGGGTGGTCAGACTACCTAAAGGCAGAGAGACCACTTAGAAAACTTTTCCTACCATCTAGCCAACAGACAGTAATGCGCTGAACTATAGTAGTATCATTGGCAAAGGAGAGCAGGCATTTCAAGAGGCATTCAGATAGCATAGCTGGTTGGATGGCAGGGAGGGCATCAGAGATAGCATCCATATTCCTGCTCTAGAAAACTTGATGCCTGGCAATGAGGAGGAAGAGCAGGGTTTTTTTGAGGGGGGCAGAAGATATTGTTTCCTATTTCTGATTATACCACTTAACTCTCAGCCCCTCAATTTGACATTCAAATGGTTCATTAAAAAGTTAAATTATACTCAATGTACAAGAAGCATGTAAATCAATTTTATAAGATGTCTATCAGAAAGTATTCTATTTTAAACTGTTGTGCTTAGGGGATGTTTCAATAATCAGGGGTGAAATTACAGTTTAACAAGACCAGAAAAATGTGTGTATATTCTAAATAATCATTTTCCACATAATAATAATAGTCCTTTAAGATTACTTATATTTTTATTGCAGATTTTCATACTTTTCTATACATAATGGATTTTTAGACACACCTATATGCTTAACTACTGAAGTCACAAAGTAATCATGACTTTCCTTAATGCATAGCTGGTATTAGGAATAAGTAAATCCAATCTGTTGACCCGTGAATTCTTACAGAAAGTTGTAAATTTCCTGGCACATAACTCCTCTCTTTTTCCTGGTTGTTATTAAACTAATGTTTGAGTTTATGACGTGTGTTTATCCTTCAGAGAACAATGATTTTGCGTTGAATGAAGTTGGGAGGGGTATACGTGTTATACAACCAAACTGAGGTTACTTATAAATGCTGAAAATTATAGAGCGATTATTCCAAAGGCACTTTATTTAATAGCTTCAAGCATGAAAAAGGTGTAAAGGACATACAGATTTCCAATTATGAATTTTAAGGTTTTGTATTTGTTTTACAGCCATTCCAAAATGCAAACAGGATTTAAAGTTCCAAACGTGCTGTGCAATCTCAGCCTAATATTCTAATGCATCGAGTAAATTTTGAGCCTGTAATCCAGAACAGGACTGCTCAAAAAGCCACAAAACCCTTTGGAACATTAAAGGGAATCTGCTTGGGAGGCTGCAGACCAGAAGCTTCCTGGTAGTGATAGAGGCATGAGATGTGTAACTCTAGTATTGCTTCTTAAATGATGGCAAAGATGTGTTTTAAAAGATAAAATCTTTCTTGTGTCTGATGTTTAAAGTTAACACTTATTTGAGGGCTAATATTGCATTAAATTTCACACATGGAGTCTGCTGTTTATTACAAGCCATTATCCTATCATTTTACTTCAGACAACATCACGTCTTTAATTGCAGCCCTCTGCATTCAGGAGCAGTTCAACCAAAATAGTGAAGTGGGCTCTTCTCCTTTAGGGTCAGTTGCTATATCACCCAACCTAAAGCATGATTTGGTTACCATCATTCTATATGGACATCTCTCTCTTAATGGAGAAATGCTAAAATCACAGAGGTCCTGCTATCAAGATGTGGTAGGGTTCTTCTCCCTATTATGTAAGCTGAAAGAAGTGATGCACTATGCTTTTTGATATTTTTCAAAATTGTAACCATTTGTTAGTTTTAAACAGCATGGAAAAAATTAGGCCACAGTAATGAAATTATAGTTCTTTATATTTCCATTTGAGCCAGATATGTATCAAAGTTGAGGGTTTTATTGTCTTTGGTTTTGTGTTGGTGGTAATTTTTTCTTCAGATCTTTGTACTTCCTGGAAATATATATGCATGGAAGGAAAGAAAGAAGGAAGGAAAGGAGGAAAGAAGGAAGGAAGAAACTAATGCACCAATAGATGTAAATAATGCTCAAAATTTATCCACACTACACAGAAAGATTCATCAAGGTTTGAAGATATAATCAGCACCCATCAGGAAAAAAATTAGTTATATCATTTCTACAGTAGCAATGTTAATCATTATAATAGCATAATAACAGGGAAGCTGGAAAGGTCTTTAGTGCTTTCTCTCATTTTTCAGTGAAATACCCACTATCCACACAAGATGTAGACTATCTTATTTTTATGAATTTGAGGAAAATGAAGCCTCCTTAAATGTGTGTCTTGCTATCTCATACAAAGTTGTTCTCTGCATCTCAACTGAACTACTCTCCCAGTGACTCCTGTAGGCAATGGGGAAAATGCTAATCACAGCATCTCCTGGGCCTCAAGTTCACTTCGGCTAATGTAACAGAAGCAGAAATTCCATATGCAGAGAAAAGCAGAGCTGGGGGGTAACCACTAACCCCAAGGTAAGCAATCAAACTTAGTTCTGCATAAATATGGAAAAAGTACACTGGAGAGCATTCTGAATAAAATCTGGAGGGAGATGGACCAAGGGGCACAGAGCTGTGAGTTGATTATGGGTAAGGGACACAGAGGGACAACTAGTCTGGGAGCATTTAAATTCCAAGGCTTCATGGAAGCATTACTTCAATCATTCATTCAACTAATTTAATTTATTATTAATATTACCACATTGTCATCGTCCTCATTGGTGTCTGGCATTCTTCACCTCTCTGTTAACCAGACAGATTAATGAGCCCCATCTGATTGACCAGTTCCAGCGGTTCTCAATTCTAGCTGTATATCATAGTCACTCAGGGAGTTTTTGGGGTTTTTTAATCTGCATGCCTCAGCCTCTTCCCTGAGACACTGAATTAGAATCTCCTGTGGCAGGATGTGGTCATGCAATAAACCCTAAGGTGCTTCACTGGGAGCAAAAGGCTGCCACAGTGTCCCCACCATCCACCTTAGGTTGAGCCTTTCTGGAGCTCTCTGAGGAGGAGCCAGGGTTCAGGGCTTGGATGAAAAAACACCCACCTATAGGCAATGAGTCCAGTTCCGTGAAAGATCATCAAGGTGTGAGCAGGATGCCTTTGCTTACTGCTCCCCTGACGGGGACAGCTTTACAACATCTGGTTTTTTGGTGAAGGTGGAAAGGTGATGAGTCACAAGCCCTGGAGGCAGAGGTGGGTGGTGGTAGATTTATCCATGAGACTGCCTATAAATGGTTTAATTCATATTCTGCCAGAGAATGAAACTATGGCTTAACTTCCATAATTTACATAGACGATTTAATGAACTTTTGGCAATTCGAATACACTTCCAACAGTCGGAAGGGAGGAGGAGGTGCAGGGCTGTGAGTAGGAGCATAGACTGCCCAGGGTTTAAACATTGGCTCTGGCACCTGTTCATTATGTGAGCATTGGTATCTTACTCAGTTAAGCTCTCTGTGCCTCAGTTTCCTCACCTGAAGCATTAGGAGTAATTGCTCCTACCTCATAGAGTTATTATGAAGACGCAATGAGTCGGGCCCTGTGCAGCTGGAGAATATTGCCTGGCACAAAATGTTAGGTGTACAGGGTCAACTGATATTAATAGGAGAGATGTCATGGCCTTTGGACACCAGGACCTCACATGGGCCCACATACACATGCTGTGTCTTGTTTTGATAACTTCTTTGGTGATTTTGGTGTGCTGTGACCCAGTCAGGGCTGCTCCTCAGCTCAGGTTGAGGCACAGGAACACGGAACAATCAGGGAGAAATCTGGAGTTCTGCTCCTTCTTGGAAAATTCTAATCAGAGAAATGAAACATAATCATCCTTAAAGCCTAATATTACTGCTTCGGAAACATCAGAGTCCCACACCACAATTTGTCAAATAAACTCACACTCCACCTAACTCCCCCCAATCAGAGGGAGAGCCCACAGACCTCCACCTGTGCCTGCAACAGTTAACACCTCAGTGAATTCCTTGCAGTTCCCCAAAAGGGCCGTGCTCCTTTCTGCCCCGGGACCTTGGCAGAGTCTGTTCTTCCTGCCTAGAATGCCTTTTCCACTGAACACCCTCTGTATTGTGACCTTGAATTACAATTGCCTATTTACTGTCAGCCTTCCAGGCTGAAAGCTCTGAGAGGACCAGGATTGGGTCAGCCTGGGTCGCCATTGTGTCCTCAGCACCTAGCACCGTGAATAACACATAGCAGGCACTCTAATAATATTTGAGGAGTGAATAGATAGATCTAGCTATTGATGGGTTAGGACTCTGCCACTTGCAGCTGTGTAACTTGGAGCAGGCTACTTGGCTTCTCTGATCCTCAATAAACCAGAGCTAAATTACTTCCTGGTAGGTTCTTGCAATGACTAAAGGATGGAGCACGAGGCAGGCAGCTGGCACAGTGCCCAGAACAAAGTTAACGTTACTAGTTAACACACGTTTTAAAAAGCAGCACAGCCAAGTGCACCCACGACTTTCATTTTCCTCATTTTGTCTCTTTTCTTATTTAATAAAAATGGATGTTATAGCCATAATTGTCAGTATCAAACCCCTAGAAAACAGGGGAGACAGGATGAAAGGACAGAGGTTACTGCTCTGCAATTCTCTCAGGTAGACATTTGTTAATACTGATTTATTGATATTCATTAGACAACTTGTAGAAACCAGGTAGAGCATAAAGGGAAAATGCCCAACTGAGAGCTCAGCCTGCTTTCATTTCAGGTCCTCCGCACAGAAATTAATCCAACACAAAATCAACATTTGCAGAACTGAAGTAAAAGACAATTCAAAGCCCAGCTAAACGTGCCTTTCTCCTTGCCCATCCAAGAACCCGGACTCAAGGACAAAAGGACCATCAGTCACCACATGAGAGGCCGTCTGAAAAACTGGTGTCTGTTTTGCTTTTGATGATGATAATATCTAACATTTATTAAGTGCTTACTACATGCCAGACAATTCATCCACATTCTCTCTTATAATTGTCAGAACACAGTTATTTCCATTTTAGAGATAAGGAAACTCAGGGCTGCCACTGAAGCTATAGAGGTTTAGAAATGTGCCCAAGATCACTTGGTCAGTAGGAACCCGACTGTCTGACCCCACAGCCTGGACTTACAATCACTGCACAGAACTGCCTCCAGAGACAGCAGCCTCCTCTCCCACTGGCCGGGCAGGTCTGGCCTCCGTCCTGACTTCCCGTCTCATTCTGGAATCTGGTTTCTGAGGCTGAGCTCTTCCAGCCCCTGGGCCAAGCAGCGTCTCTCTCAGTCTAGTTAATCAGGGTAATATTTCCTGCTGGCTCACCCGGCGTCCGGGTTATAGGGAGCCTGGCCCTTGCCATTCCCACAGTGAAGAGAATGCTGTGATTTCACGGCAGGATTATACCAGGGTAACGCCTCTCTCTGCTCATTTAGGCTTGTGGGCCCCAGCGAGCTCCCCCACACAGGGGACACAGCCACTCAGACAGACGAAAAAGACCATTAACTGACAGAATGAGCTGTAGGGGAGAAAGAGAGCCGGGAACAGGCAGGTTATTAGGAGCGTGTATTCACTGTGTCAGGGCTGAAAGATGTAGACTATATTTGGGAGCAAACTGCCGCTCCCATTCCACTTGCTCTTGGTGTCTTTCTCACTTTGAGGCCCAGCCCTCCTGATATTCATCTCTGAGAGGAAAGGTGCTCTGGGCTTCACACTGCAGATGAAGGATAACGCATATTGCAGAAAATTCTAATGGTCTCAACTGAGATCTCAAAACATCATAACAACCACATTTCCTCGTATCTCACCAAAACATGTTTAAAGTATACTTCTATCCGTAATGACAAAATTATAGTTTGTAAAGTGTATATACATTTCAATGCTATTTTCAAAAACAAGAATAATGAGGCTTGTTCTCATCAACCATTTACAACGCCTCCCCTAGCCCCCCACGATAGGAAGATAAAGAATGGCCATTAATGTTTTTAGAATAGCCTCTAAAGCACATTTTGTACTGATTCTGCATGTGGAATGTTTATTTGATAAGAAAAGCCTCACTTCAATCCCTTTATATGTTGCCTTGGTTCTAACTCCTCGAGTGAGCAGGAGGAAACTGAATAAAATATCACCGCGTTTCCCATGTTCATTTTTCTGCATGAGGGTAACAGGGAGGAGAACCTGCTTTCAATGCCGTTGCGGCTGTGGCAACTGGCCGGTGCCTGAGCTGTCGGTCCCCAGCTGGGTCTTGAGGTCGTCACTGAAGCAGTGAGCTGCAGCCAAGACCTTTTCCTGATTTAGCTGTTATTCCAGAGAGGAAACCCACACCAGGAAAGGCTCATAGCAAAGGCACTGGCAACAGATTCCTTTGAGGTAAGAGGATAGTGGGTGTGGGAATAGAGAGGCAGAGGTTGAGGATTTGAATCGCAGATTTTTTTTCTCAAGAATTCCACAGTGGCAAAGTGAGCTGAAAGAGAGGTTGATATTGCTATTGCCAAATCCAAGAGATAACAGAAGAGAGGCCCTCACTCTCCGCTACACACACCCACCTCCCTCCAGCACCCCGCTATTTCTGTCCCAGTTTCTGCTTTCGCTGCGGAGGAACATTTTCTTACGTCAGGTGAACAAACGCAATTATGAATCACTGCCTGTTTCTCTAGTCCCACTGTGAAGCTACCTTCAAGCTGAAACAAAAGAAAACTTGGTGGTTGTTTTTGTTTCCCCCATAGGTGTATTAAAATTAGTGGCTGAATTTACTATTCTCTCAACTGCTAAATGGCAGTATTTTTTGGAGTCTTCCTAAAAAACAAACCTCATTTAACCAGCATGCGGCGTCTAACTGAAGTAAATCTTAACTTGCCTGAAGTGATTAAAGATAAGCGAATCCATACGTTTGATTTACCCTATGTGAAATTCTTCTCTGTCCACAAAGCACATATAAATCTTTATGGAGTGACCTACTAACTGCCTGCTGCTGGGACCAAGCTTTGAGCTTTGTTTCAGTTGTAAGATAAGGTCACTCTGCTTTTGGTAAAAACTGATGTAGCTGCTATGGTAATTAAAATCTACAGCGTCCTGAAGAGATGATATATTTAAAGCTCTAAAAAGTAATGTGGAAGCTATAAAACTACAAAAGGAGCAGGAATAAGGGTCTTCTCTTACTGCTCATCAAATTATAAGTTAGTCATAGGGTATATATGGCACTCCTCAAAAAAGAATTTTTAAAAGTTTTTTGAAAACTTTAAATCCAAGACCTGAACCAGTTCTAGTCTGACGGACCTGCTCCACTGCACGAGGGCACCTCTGCACAGGGTGGCGTTCCAGAGGGCAGCACTTAATGTCTCAGGCTGTGTATGAAGCATCCTGCTAAATATATTCACTGATGCTGCCAGTCAAGAAGCTGAGACTCAAAAGGAATCACCCTGGCCCTTGACATGGAGTGTTTACCCACAGACAGATCCACTCCTTGCAAGCTTGTACGCTCCAGCTCACTACAGGAGAAGTTCTTTCCTCCCCTTTCTTTTGCCATAATTCGGAGCAAGTAGCTTGCGGCTCAAGTGTGAGAACACCATCTCAAGGGGCAGTGCCTAGAAATGAAATCAAACAAATGTTTTATTCCTCATGAGTTTCCAGTGGTCCCATGGGCTAAGATTCAAAAACAAAAAGTTTTCCCTGAGTCAAAAAACTTTTAGGCTAAATCTCTGAGATTTTTATAACAAAGGTATCCCAATACCACCTCAGGCAAGATACTTAGCCTTGGTGAGCCTCATTTTAATCATTTATAAAACAAGTATAATCATAATTTATTTTATGAAGCCCAAGACTGTTATAAGTATTAAAAACAATGGTGCCTATAGAGAGAGCACTGAGCACAGTGCTGGCACCTGGTAAGTGCTTAAGAAATATTAAGTATTTTAAGGAAAGTAGGAAAAGTAGTTTTAGTTCCATTTTACAGATAGGGAAACTGAGGCTCAGAGAGTTTAAGTGATGATGTATTTAAGTTAGAAAATTAACGGTGAGTCCAGGATCCCAAATTAGTGGTCTAGCGATACAGTAGAGTCACTTCTAAGTGATCTGAGCTAGAATTTGTTTCATGTCGTTGGTTGTTCTACAAATCCCCAATCACGAGTGGGAAGAAGGGCTGCCGGTTGGCGCCGGCTGGCACCAGCTGCGGCAATGCCTGCCGGGCTCTCCCCACAACCTTCTCCCCTGCCACTGGCCCCAGAAGAATGGCCTTGCTCCCCAGGGTAGCACTTTCAACCCTGCCCTGCAGACTGCGCACACTTGAGGTACTGCAAGGTGCCTCTAGAAAATGTTGAGATTTACTTCAATTAGAGCCTATATCCTGGCCCTCCCTCTCCTTCCCCCATCTCTTCACCCTCCTCTTTCCTTTCTTCCTTGATCTCCTCCCTCTCTCTCTTCCTCCTCTCCATCCTACCTCTCCCCCTGCCTCACTGTTCCTCTTCTCTCCCGCCTTGGCTCCCCCTCACCTTGTCCTTTCTCATTCTTCCCTTTCCTCCTCTCCTTCCTCTTCCCTCTCTTCTATCATTGCCACCATCCCCCATCATCACTACCACATTCCCTCCTAGAGGGTCCAAGAGCCTTGAAAGCAGATAGACCAGGGTTTGAATCCTGTCTCTCATACTAGTTGTATGACTTTAGGCAAGTTAATTAATCTCATTGTGTCTAAATTTCCTCCTTTCTGGAATGGGACAGATAATGGTAATAAGTACCGGCAAAAAGGGAATTGATAATAATGATAGGCGCATTGTGTCAATACATGTCAGGTTTTACCTTGTCCACTCCTCAACATCTGCCTCCTCCCCTCCCTTGATGCCCATTGTTCAATCTCGTGATTGTAGTCTGACATCCCCTGTAATTCTTCCCACAGGGAGAGAATACTGTGGTGTGCCAGCAACTGCCTTCTGTCTGGTTCACATGGTAATAATATTTCTCACAATAAATAAATCGGCCTTCTGGTGTAGACTTTGGTCCCTTGTGGGTTTGGTCACTGTTCTTCAGTTGACTTTCAGAGCAAAATTCTGGGACATTGACAAGCTAGGGACAGAGCTTGCAACCTGGTGACTCAATGGAGTAAGGCCACCTGTGAGGACTCTGAGGAGACAGCCAGCCTCTCCTCCCCTGGCAACACAGCAGCTTCAACCCATGCTCATTTTGAATGTCAACTTCATGTACTGGCTGTGTGAGCTTGAGTAAGTCATTTAATCTTGTTGAGCCACTTAACTCCTCCATAAAGCCTACCTGCCTCATCGGATCATAGTGAAATCAGGGGGGATATGTTATGTATGGGAAAATACTCTATCGGCTGCAAAGCACCATATAAATATGAACTATTCTTTTTAAAAAATTTATATTAAAATCTAGTAAATCTTATTCCGCTTTATTCTGTCAGTGTGAGAACAAACCAAAATTGGAAGGGACTTTGAAAATTCAGAAAAGCATATTTGGAACAGTACTTGAAAAACAGCATTTTGAAGCTTAAAAATATATATATATTTACATATTTTTACATTATGTATATATTAAGGATATTGTTACATGTTTATGATGTTGAATCACTGTTATAACCCAGATGGTGGAATTTTTAAAGCAACAAAACACAGTTTTATGTTAGTTAGCATATGTGTAGCTTCTGATGGGATCTAAGCATAGGTTTTACCCTGAGCTTTATTGGTCTTCCATTTATTTATCTTGCCCCAATCATTAGAAATTACTTTCTGAGACATAAATGACAACTATAGGAGCCCCAAGCGACCCATCTTTGCTTTGCTGTAAACTAGATTATATGGCAGAATGGCTAAAGGTACTGAATACCAATGCTTTGGGTTTGGAATTTTATCACTCTTTCTGGCCACTGAACCTACCAGTTATAAATCACATTTTATTACCTTCTAGAAAAACAAGTTAGGCGATGGGTAATTCACATTCCACATGCAAAAATAGCTATCCGAGAAGTAAAACTCAGCTGGACAAATTCCTGGTTTTCTTTTTCCCAGGGGTGGAGGGGAGGGATGAAGAATGCGTTTGTTTTAAAGTAGCTGAAATATCCAGTTGGTCCTATGACCTCAGGCAGTTAGCTCAACCTTGAGATGACCTAAGAGAGGGCAATCAGCCCCACAGCTCCTCCACTTCCCCTCAAGGACAGAGGTCGGTGAACAACGGTAGATGTGGCCTACGGAGTTAGTCCACGTGCTCATTTGGATAACCATCTGCCTTTCTGCTCATGCTTATCTCCACTGCCTGCGAGGTCTCTTCACAGCCACTTTCAGCCTTAAAGAGCTTTGCTCTCTCCTTTTCTTAGTTGTCTTTGTTTACATTCAAACACAAATTCATTCTCTCAGCTTCTCATATGTTTTGCCTCATGTTTGTTTGTCTTTTGCTCCTGCTTTGTTTCTGTTTCATAATTTTCCTGCTTTTTAGATTCTTTAATACTTTCTCTGATTCCCCATCTTATTTCTACTCCATTCAGGGTAGATGAGGTTTACTTCATCTTGGGAGAATCAAGAACTATGTTTCCCAAAGTACGTAGCACACAAACTGGTTTGGGCTTACACGCCGCTGGAGACGATTATCAGTGGTACCCAGACGCTGACACTAAGCAACACTGAATCACATAGAGAGATTGTTATTCCCTTTTCAATTCTCTCTCAGCTCTGCTGATTACCACAAGGAAAAAGTTTCCATCTGGTCCTCGTACATCTATCACTTGTTAATCTCCCTTTTTAAAAGAGAGAGCAGGCCTTGGGCTGAGAGCCTTTGGCATGTAATAGTACTCGGCTAGAGTTTTATAACATTGTATTGGTTTTTATTACAAAAATTTTTGTTTTTACTGTTACCTCCTATTTATGGCAAGTGATATTGGTTTTCTTTTTACAGTCATGATATGAAGTTTCTTCTTTAAAAAGGTATACATAAATTTAAAGTGCAGATCTGTTTAAAGAAAAATGTTAAGTGAAGTAAGCACAAAGAAATGGCAAAAATGTTGAGGGTAGCGGTATCTCACCATTTGGGAAATATCAGCCTAGAATCACTCCATCAACTTTTGTTTTTTCTTATTGCTCTATAGCATTACATGTTAGTTTTCAAAGCATATTTGTTAATAACATCTAGGTCTAGACACAAGCCATTCTACTTCCAAATTTTTCCATTTGAAACTGTTACAGACTATTTCACGGTCTCTTTTAATTCCCTTCAGTCGTAGGGTTTTGACAAGCCTCTCTTCAAACCGACGCTGAAAATCGCTGGTGTTCCACAGGCAGGCTGGGTACAGTGGTCTGGGTTAATTAATCTCTTTAGAGTGCTCAAGTCTACACTTATTTTTCTTTTTTACTCATTTTTCCCGCTCAGCCATGAGGAAGCATAGAGGCTATGGGACTTCAAGACTTTAACATTTATTAATTAGGAATTATTCAAGGTGATCTCATTAATCCCGAGCAATGCAATCTTTGCAAACTTTTACCTAAAGGGAGAAGGGCCATGCAGCTCTCTTTATGCTGTTTTCCCTGAAGACTGCTTAGTCCCATACCCAGAAAGGGAAAATTCGGTCTTAGGGATTACATTCTCCTCAGCTGCTCTTTTCGTCCAGCAGAGGCACTCTTGAAGACTTCTAAGTTTATTTTTGGGGATCCAATTGGAACATCCTCAAGAGTAGAAGCCTTTGGCTCTTGCCCAAACCTGTTTTCTATAGGCTTCACTTGCCAGAGCGGGGGGAGAACTTCCAGATCTCTGTTCCAGCCTGCTGTCGGCAGTGTGGAGCAAGAGCTTTCAATAAACTGGAGCAGGTTCTTACCCAAGCAGCTTCTCCTTGGCCCTACCTTCTTGTTTCAGACACACAGCCACTGCCGTCACACACACCGCATCCTTTCCTTCAGAAAAATTCGAGCCTTGTGCTCACAGTTCCTAAGTGAGTAGGGGTAAAACCTTCGTGCTAAAACCACATAATCCTAATCCACCTAATTCTTGTAAGAGGCAGTGGGCCAGGTGCAGGTCATGGAGTGACTGAGCAGTAATAATTGCTTGTGATCCACTGCCCTGTACCACTTGAAGACCACAGCCCTCCTTGTTCCTTTTGCCTGCACTCTGATATCCTCCAATCTCTGCACACCTACTGACTGCCATTGTGAGGGATAGGGCCAATTCACATCTGGGGCCATTTTGCCACTTCTAACTCTCTGCGATGCTGTTTTACCTTGGGAATGCTAAAGATGGATTTTCTTCTTGATCACAGGCTTTTTTCATGTAGCCTGGCTCCCTACACTGATAACTCATTAAGGGGCAGTTTGGTTTCACAATTTTCTGGGCACTGCTCCCTGCATTTTTTCTTGGAAGCTTGAGCCTTGTGACTGGCAAGAGGCCACCAATAGGTCTTCTCAGAAGCCCTAGATATAAGGTCAGGCCTTTGCCTTCCTGGCAGTTCAGTGGATATTCCAGTTGGTTTTGTTGACTCCTTGCTTCCGGCCCCTCGTCTTAACAGCTGAAGGGAATTACAGGCCTGCTCCTGGACTGACTGGAGTTTTGACTGGAGCATTCTACTCAAGGCAGCCCCAATAATTGCTTGTTCCCAGAGAGCCTGATCTATACCTTCTTCTCTACAATTTTTCCATCAAAGGCCCTCAGGTTTTAATAAGTAAGATTTTTTTTCTTTTTTGGCTTAAATGATGATTTAACAATTTTGCCAGTATAGCTCTACTGTTGATAACACCGCCAAATACCTGCTTAAGAGTTCTCAAACCTCTAGCCACTCTTACTGAAGTACCTCGCGACTTAAGATGTATGTGCCTCAAATGTCCAGCCTTTAAGGCTCTCCATTAACCTCCTTCAATTTCCTAAATGAGATAACGCTTGTCGAGTGCTTTGTACCATGCCTAACACCTAGTAAGCAATCAGTACATGTGAGCTGTTGTCATGGTTGTATTTGGTGCTGTTATTATTTCACTTCTGGCCCCTGCCATTTTTGCAGTGTCTAAGTGGTTTCCCCTAGAGTTTAAATGTTTTTTCCAGTGCTGTGGTAATACTCTTGAGAACACACCAGTTTTTGCCCCTGACCTCCCATGGTTTCCACCACTGTCTATCCTAGAATATGAGCTTGTGTGCATATGGCAGGTGGCCTGTTTAGGTTTAAATTCACTGGGTGATCTTTTACCCAAGGACTCTGTTGCTGTCTGACCTTCATTGCCTGTCTTGATCCAGGAAGAGACTTAGTCTCTGTGGAAATTCAGTATTCAAGGTAGAGAGGGCAGGGCTGAAAGACAGCCTTCCAGATACTTACCTCTCCAGGGGATACAAAGTAATTAAGCTCTAGTAAAGCTGCCTTTGCTTTCTCTTACTTTCTGAAAAACTTGTCAAGCACTTTATTCTTTTCTGGAGTCCTTATAGAAGACTGTTGGGTGTTTTTAATTTCAGGCTCTTCACTGTTTCCTGGAACTCCCAAACAAACTGAGAACCCACACCTATTTCCATGCATTGGGCCTCCTACAATACCACTGTCATTTCCAAATACAAACTGATTATAATTCTTATGGGGAATAATTAGTCCTTGCTACATGTGTGGACAGCATTAGGATTCACCAAAATCCTGGAAGGAACTCTAACATGTGATAATATTGAAACTCCACCACCCTGTGAGGCCTCATGGACATTTGCACCCAGATTACAAGGCCCACTCCCCGTCTCCTGGCTCATGTACCGTTAAGTCCAATCTTTCCTGCATTCCACTGCTTAACTGTTTCCATGAGTTCCTGTGAGCGTTTGTACAGATCCTCTCCAGCTTGCTGATGCAGCTGGCACTCAGAAACTGCCCACCTTGATCATGCGTGTTTGGGAATCTCTCTCCCTTTCCCTCTTGTTCAAAGTTCCAGGTGTGATGATCCACCTTGCTCTCACTGGCTCCTCCTCATCTCACATCTCATTCTCAGGCTTCTATGACTGACTCAGAAATCTTTTTTGAAGTGGGAAAGAGAAGATTCCCTCACTTATCTTCCCAGGGTCACGCTCAGTTAAGGATTTCTCACAACAAAGCTGCCTGGGCCCCAAAGTGGCATAGCTCTTTGATCATGCTGCTCTTTCAACTCTCCTGCTCTCTCTCTCTCTCTCTCTCTCTCTCTCACACACACACACACACACACACACACAGAGCCATACCACAAGCACTGAGGTTCTGTCACAAAGCAAAATTGACTAGATTGGGATGTGTCAATGGCCTTTCTAGACACCTAGCTCCCTATAGTAAAGTTTCAGCATTATCCAAAAAGGTTCATTAGAAAATAACTTAAATGACTATGGAGAATAAAAACACAGCTATACAAAAAAAAAAAAAAGTCTATTGCTCATCCCCAATAAGCTCAGGTTTGTCATGCCTAACAAAGAGCTTAAGAGAGGATGCACGCTTTGCAAATATAAATGCAATATATATATATACAGAAATTCCACCATAGGCCTCTAACCCAGTCCCTCACGTTTTCTAAATTGATTCATTCCATAATTTTTTCTAAGGGATGTCACATAAATTCAGTCACAGCTACCCTTCAACTTAATATCTTTTTAAAATAACAAAGTAGTACCTTGTGCAGAAATCCAGTTCCACCAGGAGTCAAACAGATTTCACCTCCCTTTTTGTTCTTGCTTTTCTTCCCTCTTCTGTGACTGGGACCCAGCTTCAAGGAGTGGCAGGGAGCTCTAGGGATCTGGTCACTCAGATTCATCAGATCAGCCCTGACTGTCAAACAGGCCACATGTTTCACTATTACATCCATTCTTTCCATTTTTAAAGCTTCAGGTATCATGATACCGAACCTGAAGC
Source organism: Equus caballus (assembly GCF_041296265.1). Taxonomy (NCBI): domain Eukaryota; kingdom Metazoa; phylum Chordata; class Mammalia; order Perissodactyla; family Equidae; genus Equus; species Equus caballus. The sequence goes on from NC_091688.1 coordinate 57,154,286, forward strand.
GAGCTCGCTCATGCATTGCACAGCAAGCCAATCTCTGACATCTGGTGTGGTGGAAGAAAGCAGTAGGAATTTTATTGTTGCACAGCACTGAGCAGAGGGCAGCTAACGCTGAAATCCCAAACTCCCCTAAAAGCTAAAAGGAAGGGTTTTTATTTGGGGTTTTAGGTGGGAAGGGGGAGCATATGGCCTTGCTGGTCAGAGCTTTCCCACCAGCCTGTCTTTGGCCTTGAGACTACTTGCAGAGAGGAGGGAGCCCATGACCTTGCTGGTCAGCAGCTTTCCCACCAGCCTGTATCTCTTTGCAGGGAGGAGATAATCCAGGTGCTTGTCCTTGATGGTGTCTGTCTCCATGGAGGATAGTGGATTCTGGAGCCAGGAAGCCAAAGAGTAAGCAGGGAATGAGTGTTTTGGTTTGAACCCCATATATGCTGGGTTTAATGTGGGGAAACTGATATCAGGGTCGGTATCAATCATATCATGTATTTCCCTATGTTAAGATCCCCAAGTACTAATTTGTGAATTAGTTGTAACTTGAGACTAGGGAGAAACAAATAGTCCAGGATGTAGAAAACTGACTCTAATCTTAGTTTTGATTGGCTGTCTACTATCACTTGAGACTGTCAAGCAAGATGGATATACCTACGGAAGACAAGCCAGGCCATGCGGTCCTATATTACTAGCTGGATTAGACTCCAAACCTCAATGTGATCCTTTGCTGAGGTCTACCTTTTGCCTCTCTCTTTTTTTGTTTTTTGCTTTTTCTCCCCAAATTCTCCCAGTACATAGTTGTATATTTTAGTTGTAGGTCCTACTAGTTGTGGCACGTGGGATGCCACCTCAGCATGGCCTGGTGAGCAGTGCCATGTCCACGCCCAGGATCCGAACTGGTGAAACCCTGGGCCACCAAAGCGGAGCACATGAACTTAACCACTTGGCCATGGGGCCGGCCCCTTGCCTCTCTTTTAAGGGACTGAAGTTTGCTATACAAAATTCTAATTTTTATGTAATCAAATTTGTCAGTCTTTTCCTTTATAACTTCTGGATTTTGTGTTAGATTTTAAAATGTCTTGCCCATTCTAGAATTATAAAAATATGCAGCCAAGTGTTCTTCTAGGATGTCTGAGACTTCATGTTTTACATGTAAATCTCGATCCATCTGGAACTTATTTTGGTATAAGAAGTGAGATAAGGATCCAGATTTACTTGTCTTTTTCCCCCCAAATGGCAAATCAGTAAATCCAATTACCATTTATTGAATAATCTACCTTTTAAAGGAGTCCTTTAAATAGCAACTCCTCCATGCGCATTTTAATATGATTCGATGGATACAAGTTCTATATATGTGTTTATAAAAGTTCCCTTTAAAACATAATGACAGAAATAGCTATGTGATTGTGGACCGTTGTTTAAACCCCTCTCCCCGGGTCTGTTTCCCCACCTATAAAAATGAACAGTATCTACTTTGCAGTGTTCTCATGAAGATTTTAAAAAGTAAATTATGTAGATGTGTCAACTTCGATAAATGTGAGTTTCCTTCTGTTCGATTTTCCATAATAAAGCAATGTGGGCCCTCAGAACAAGGATCCAACTTGAGTATAAGACTCAGTTTCTCTATCTACTTTCTGAGACCATAGAGATAGCAAATGGGGTCATGGCTTTTGCAACAGTGACACATAATTGTTTTCCTCTCTGGTCAGCACCTAAAGAGATAGGCTATTTAATCTTCTTAAAGTACAAACTTCTCCTTTTCAGTTGCACAAATATTTCAGCAAGCCATGGTGCTAGGGACAAGTGGTATCGCACAGATCTGAGTTTGAATTCCCATTCTGTCCCTTACCAAATATGAGAGCACTCTTGAGGAATAATCTAAAGGGGGAGAGTAATAGCCCCTATGTCATAGGGAAACACTTCATGGAAGAGGGCGGTGTTTAAGCTGGACCTTAAAAGAGAAAAGTTTTTTTGAAAGAGAATAGATTTTCCAGGCTGGGAAAAAATTACTAAATTGTGGAAGTATTTGGCATATTTGAGGACTGGAGCTTAGTATGAGTGATGAGAATGCAAGTCAGGTAGAAGAAAGAGCAGCTGGAAGGTCAATCGCGGTGACCTTGAATGTTCCACTGTGATGTTTAGGATGATGCTCAAACTTGAAGGTTCCTGAGCTGCAGTTACAGGCACAGGCTCAGATTACTATTAATATTATGTATTACTCATTTGTTTATTATTTGTCTTCATTATTAAGAAATAAGTATGAAGGGTGAAATAGAAGGAGTAAGCATTTAAAAGCTATTGTAGTGGCTCGGGGAAAAGTGGTGACAGTGTAAACTAAGGAGTCGCAGAAGAAGGGGAAAGGAGGAAGAGACTTACTAGTGAGAGGGGAGTGCAGGGTCAGAGGTGGTTGAGAGCCTATTGGGCAGTTAGGCTGATGGTGACGTTGTTTCCTGAAGTCAGGAGTACTTGAGGACAAGCAGGAGCAGTTTAGTCTGGGAAGTGTTGAGCTCAAGGACATCCTTTGGACACTCAGTTGGAAATAGGCCATTGACACCCAAGAAGATGTCAGAGGAGAATAAGCAGAGACGTGTTGGCTTGCTTCATTATTAATGAGATGATCAAGGTTGCTTTTCTAGGATGTTTACAGTCAACATAATATGTGGAAAAGGATGATCTTAGATCAATGGGGAAAGATGAATTATTCAATAAATAGTGTTGGTGAAACTGGCTGGCTATTCGGTCAAAAAAAATGTGGCACCCCATCTCTTGCTGTGCATGAAAATAAATCCCAGATGAAGTAGTTGTGGAATTGAAAATATAAAAAGTCATAAAAATGTTTGGGTAAGGAATATGTATGTATTTAAGTGCATACACATACATATGTGTATATGTATGTAGACATATATATGCAGACATAGATATACATAAACATATTTACATCTGTTTATTTCCTTATGTGTACACAGTTATTGAAATTTGTGAGCTTACGCTGATGCCTCCAATATCAATTCAGCACCACAGTGTTCATTCTCGTTTTCTCCCTTCTCTTATTTGTAACTCTCTTAGGCAACAGTGAGAAACTTGTCTCCCATTATTGTTAATATATTGATTGATTCAATCAACTCCCCTGTATGTAGCCAATCTCCTATCACTGCCACTGCCCTTTTCCCAAATAAAGCCATCCTGATCCTGCTTGGGCTCTGACATCTAGCACCAGTTCACCCATCTGAATAGATGTCTACCTTGCTCTGTCCTATACAGTGGCTTTAGGGCTGAATTGTTCAGAAAGGGGAAGGGAAGAGGAAGAGGAGGATTGGGAAGAGAAAGAGAAGACCCTTTTGTTCTTTGTTTGTTAAGCACTGTCAATGGGGTCCACCTTTGCAGTCCAGGTCCTCTAAGGTAGCTTATAGCACCACAGTGTGACCTGGCATAACCAGGTACAGCCAGGGCTTTTTGTGTTGTTCTATTTTAGAACATATAGCCAAGTGATCTTTCTTGAATGGGAGACTACCTTGAAGTGATGGATTTAATTATCAGTGTGCTGACCATTGGTCTAAAACAGAAAATAAATATTCCAAATTGCTAAAATCTACCATTACTATGCATATTTGATTCCATTTCCTTCAACTACCATTCATCAAACACTTTCCATGCTTAATGCATTCTGGGAAAAGCAAAGAAGTGTTTCCCAGAGCATCACTGACGTCCAGGAGTTTACAATCTCATTGGGGAAATTAAACACAGAGACTTAAAGCAGATAAATAGCACACACAAAACATAAGCAGTTCAGGGCCAGCTCTGTGGCATAGTGGTTAAGTCCGTGAGCTCTGCTCCACAATCCAGGTTTCCTGGGTTTTGGTCTCAAGCACGGACCTACACACCACTCATTAAGCCACACTGTGGCAGCATCCCATCTAAAAAAAATAGAGGAAGATTGTCATGAATGTTAACTCAGTGACAATCTTCCTCAAGCAAAAAGAGGAAGGTTGGCAATAGATGTTAGCTCAGGGCCAATCTTCCTCACCAAAAAAAAAAAAAAAAAAAAGCCCTTTAACACAATACTGATGTGAGCTGGCTCCAGATCTCTGATTCTTGTGGAGCCAAGTGGATGCAGACATAATTTCTGAAAGGCTGGCTTATCTGGGGCTGGGCATGGCGCTGACAGAGTTAGCCTAGCCTGGTTGGGCAGGTTGAAGACTCACCCTTAGTAAAAGGGAGAAAAAGCCTGTAAGGGCAAGGATTCTTTCTAAGGACATTTTATTGTAACCATTTCTTCCCGCCAACTGAATAAAAATTGATACCATTCCATATTATGCAAAGATCCGTCTGCAACTCTGAATGGGTCATTACCCCATTCCCAAATAGAGCAAGTTCTTTGATCCTGAGGCCTCTACCACTCAGACTCCAAATGAGAGCGTCTCCAGAAGAACTGAGCAGGGGGACTCAACAACCTCCCCTGTCACTTTGTTACATAAGTAGTATAAATTCTTTTTTAGAAATTACACACAGGCAAAAGAGCAAACATCATCCACTGTCTTACAACTTTTGCAACAAATACTTTCAGAAAATTTTTTCTATGCATTTGTATAACCTCAAGTAAGTTAGGTAATTAATTGCTGTGTGTAGTTTTCCTCATCTGTAAATGAAGATAATAATAATATTGTCTACCTCACAGAGTGATTGAGGCTAAAACATGAGCTAGTATACACAAAGTGCTTCAAATAGTGATGATGCATAGCAAGATCTATAACAGTAATGCTGTCTATATTTATCTAACATTTATGTATCTAGATTCAGCTACATATTAAGTAGGAAAGAAGTATTCATATTTCTTTGTAGCTTGCTTTTTTCATTTAGCAACATAGCACGAACTTCTTCCCTTGTGTGGCAGTTTCAAAAGTGTAAAGAGATCATCAGATCCTTTGAGTGATTTTTCAAAAGTGACAAGCAGTGTAGGGAATGGGCCCTGGTCCTGCAAAGGTATTAGTTCGAGGTGATGAGCTAGGGCAGGGCAAGGCCTGGATCTAATACATGGTGGAACTAGAAGCTTGGGGGTGCTGCCTGTGTATGATCTTGGAGTCTGAGCACTGGGCACAGCCTCGAAGCTGCTCTAGCCCAGTAGTTTTCAAACTTGTTGTTGTTTAAGCAGTTAAGCCATGTTTCCCCCAACAAAATCTTATGTGGAACTCTACCCAATAAGTAAAACAATTTTAAAACATCAGCGTAAATTTATTTTATAAATTTAAATGTGTACTATTTACTTATAAAGCTTATCAATTAGATCGATTAGGCTGTTGGATTAAGAAATGTTGGAACTCCAAAGATAAGGATGACAATCACAGTCTTATGTCAACAACAGCTTCTACAAGATAGGGTAAAACGTTTGTGAAATCCTGTAGCCCCACTGCCGTAGAATGAAGTATGAAAACCAACACCCTTATTTTACAGATAAGAAAATGTAGGCCCAGAGATATTGCATACTGCTTGGGCTTTTAATATAAAAAGACTCAATAATAAAAATAATCTGATAAGAGGATGAAAATAAATATTTTACTGAAGAAAGTTATCTGGAATGGTTAAATGCATTTTCTGCAAAATGTAGTTCTTTTCAATTTAAATGATTGCCATATAGTTCTCCAATTAATAAAAACGGAAATGGTCAATTAACTTAGCTGCTGTTCTTTATTGTTAAGCATTATCCTCATAGCTTGACACCCCTGAACTGTGCTGACTATGAAATTTGTGTTTTATTCCATTAGCAGATGTAAAGATTTACCAATTATCTCTAATAATTAAATAATGCATTTCAACTTATGAATCGGAACCCCTTTTTCTACGTATCAGCTCTTCTTGTCTATTAAAGATCCATCCCCTCATCTGTAATTTCTGTTGTTTTCTCATCGTGAGGCTTGCCCATAAAACTCAAGAAACCACTGCTGACAAACAATCTCCTTCACTCGTTAAACAAAGCCGAGCTGCACTGACAGAAACTTTAAATGTTGATTCCACACTTTGCTCTGCCACTTCCTCTTCCACCCCGGACGTTCGACGCACAAAACCTTGGTGTCGTTACAGCTACTCCATCCTGTTTATGTGAGAACTGTCAACTTCTGACCTCTGTGTGGGACATGGTTCTACAGAACTTTATATAAATTTTGTTCTTTTAAAAACTACAAAAAGGGGGCTGCTGCGGTGGCACAGTGGTTAAGTTCGCACGTTCCCCTTCAGCCGCCCAGGGTTCACCAGTTCGGATCCTGGGTGCAGACCTATGCACCACTTATCAAGCCATGCTGTGGCAGGTGTTGCACATATAAAGTAGGGGAAGATGGGCACAGGTGTTAGCTCAGGGCCAGTCTTCCTTAGCAAAAAAAAAGGGAAAAAAAAGGAAGATTGGCAGCAGATGTTAGCTCAGGGCTAATCTTCCTTAAAAAAAACTACAAAAAGAAAAAAAAAACATTCCTTGCAAATGGTCCAAAGTCATGTTTTTAAAAATTACACTGAGAAATATATCATATATGCAAAGAAATGTATGTAAGGTACTTACAGTAAAGCAAAGTCATATGTTCTTTTAAAAGTTAATGGTATCATAAAATCATACTTGCTTATTGTAGACAGTTTAGAAAATATTTTAAAGGTATAAAAATGTCTAATAATGTGATTGAAAATTACCCATAATAAATGTACCCTTTGTTATTTTTCTCTATATATACGTGTATATGTACGCATATTTAAATTTTTTGTGCCCTCCATTTTCATTTGACAATATAGTGTGATTATTTTCCCATGCATTAACTATTTTAAACAATCATGATTTTTAAAGCTATCTTTATTTCTTCCCCTTTTGTTGAACACTGGCTTTTCTCACAAGTGTTTTCTTATTGTGGACAAGAATGCACTGAAGAACTTTAAGCATAGATATTTGTCCTCATCTTTGATTTTTTCTTGCATTAAGGTCATATCTTCTGACATTAGATTTTGTAAAAGATTGATACTTGCTTAGTAATACTCCTAAATCTGTTCTAGTCAGTATATAAATGATTTAGATATTAAATTTCCTGGAAAAATTATTATAGGCTTATAGCAATAAGACTGGTGAATTCTGGTTCTTACTCTTGGTTGGTTTAATAGCTTTGGTTCCTGTAAATCTTTGGTTTCTAGAAGTTTCATTTGAGCTGAACTGTGTTCACATGATGATAAATATGCAAATAAAACAGATTGAGATCTGATGGATACCCAGGATTAATAGGAAGACTTGGAGCCAGCAAAGGAGAGATGAGCAAAGGCAGAAGAGGTAGGGAGGGGAAGGAAGATAGCATCAAGTTGTGGAACTGGATATTAGAAAGAGAAAAGTCAAGTGAGTAGTTCGGCAATAGTGCCAAAGCCAGCAGAAAGATCAAGATGAAGTGCATCTAAGAGACATCATTAGATTTGGCCAGAAAGTGAGCGTTATTTACTTTTGAGCAGTTTAAGTGGAGTGGAAGTGAGGATAAAAGACAGGGGGATTGTATCAAGGAAATTGAGTTAACATCACATAAAGCCTGAACCTCTTCTCTTGCCCCAAGTTCATTCTGCTGTTTAGAGCAGCATGATACACACAATTTCATCTATTTACTAATTCCACAGGTATTTATTTAGCACTGTTCTGTAGAAGGCACTGTGTTAGAGCAGGGAACATAGCAGTGAATAAGACAGACATGGCTCCTGCTCTGATTAAGCTTACACTCTAATAGAGAGAGACAGCAATTAACAACGAAAATAAACCATCCACGAAAAAGAAAATGTGAGATGGTGATAGATGCAAATGCAATAAAGAATAGTGAGACAGCAGTTGTTTAGAGATGGGAGAAAAGCTAGTTTACATATGATAGTTTAGGAAAGTCCTTCTGAAAGGTGAGATTTAAGATGAGTTATGAGAAGGAGCCAGCCACAGGGACCAGCATTTCTGGCAGAGAGAACAGTAGTTGGAAATCTGGGAGATGGGAATGAACTTGACTTCCTCTAGAAATAGGAAGAAAGCCAGCGTCACTGGAGTGGAGTAAATAAAGGAAGGATTGGGGTGGCCAGGGAGTGATACAAAAGGAGGTCAGAGATGTAGATATAGGCAGAGGGCCAGATCTTGCAGGATCTTATGGGATTTGGGGTTTTATTCTAAGTGCAGTGGGAAATTAAGTTTGATAGAGAAATAATCCTGAAGTCAAATGATTGTGCCCTTGTCCCATGTAGCATGAGTGCCCCATTTAAGTACTCTAAGGATCCAGAATGCTAATGCTTCTGAAAATAAGGTTAGTAGATAAAGGGACGTCTTTTGGTTTGGTCCACTTGACTTACCTTTCCCATTTCTTCTGGTAACTGTATCCACCTGAGCTACTCTAAACAAGGTGGATCTACCAAACAGAACCTCACTCTCTCTGGCCTCGAGCCTGCACACATCATCTAGGCCTAGCCAATCAGGGTATCCCATTCCTCTGGCCACAGTGATTGGCCAAGACATGGGTAGATGTCTTAAGCCAGGACTTAAGACAGTTGTTTCCTAGGATACAGTTGGATGCTGGAAGGGAGAAGCTTTCTTTTCCCTCTGGGGTCACCAGGCTAGGATGTTGAAAGCTTGACAATATCTGGGACCATTTCCTCCCTTTCCCACTCTAGATTCCCTTACTCCCACCTCCTCTGCATAGAAACACCCTATGAAATTGGAAAGAATAAGGCAAACACCCAGAATAAAGTTGAAAAAATGGAGAGGGAGAAAAAGATCTAGATCTGGTAACTGACAGCCCTTTCTAACTCTCAGGGATGCCTACGGCCAATTCTGTCCTGGACTCACTGGTTAGAGAGTCTGATCAAATAAATGTCCCTTTGTGCTCAATGTTGTTTGAGTTTGGTTGCTGTTACTCGTTATCCAAAGAATTCTGACCATGACAGCACGTTAAAGAGGGAAAAGTCAGCTAATGTTTACACAACATGGTCTCCATGCAGAACTCTTCTCTGATCACTAGAAATAGTGGCATGTGAATGACGGGATGTGTACCACTTGAGACTTCAGTTTCCCATCCCTTCAAAGATATTTACTATTTGTAAATGCTTCAGTGACCATCCACACTCTCTCCCATGCCTTCCCTCCAGTGGTGTGCTCATAAACTGGCTTTTTTGAGGGGAAAAAGACACTGATTTGTAACATTTGGCAATTTCTGGCCTATAAATTCTCCCACTATGGCAGATCAAGCAATGAATGTCTGACAACCAGCTAGCAAGATTCCTGAATAGGGGAGCCAGTAAGGGCATCCTTCAGCATACCACTGCTTCCCTCTCTCTTTCTTCATATAATCTCTCTCTTCACTCTTCCCTGTTTTTCCCAATTACCCTCCCTCTCTGCCACTTATTCCCCACCATTTTGTCTAGGGTCTCTTTCCTACCCTTTGTCTTTTCCTCTGAATCTCACCAGCATTATCATCTTTTCTGATGCCAGCAACACAAATTTACTGGGAAGAATAGAGGCTTTGGAGTCAGATTTAGATTCAATAACTTGTGACCTTGAGTATGTTACTTAACTACATTGAGCCTCGTTTTTCTAATCTATAAAGTGATAAAAATAATGCCTCCCTCATAAGGGATAAACAAGGACTATATGAGATGATTGATATAAGAAATGCCTAGTTAAAGCTTCTGCCTTTCCCACCACCTTCAGAGAGTGTTATCCCCCATCTGTGCTCCAGGGCATCCCCCATGCTAGTTCTTGCCACATCGCATTATAGTTGTTTCTTCCATCACTCAGAGAACTCCTGAGTACAGGGCTTTTGTCTTATTTATCTTCATACCCCACATCGTAGCTCGGCGTCTGGAACATGGTAGATGCCTGATAAATATTAAATGCATGCTGTCTTTCTTATCCATTTCCTATCTGATCACAAGAAGGGCTGAGACAGAAAGACTGGACTGCAGAAAAAAGTGGGAGGAAGAAGTGGTTTGGGTCCTGGGAAACTCGTTGGCGTGGATGTGGGCCACCAGCGCAGTGGTTGGGCAAGCCTGGGAAGGATTGTGTGGAAAGCTGATTTGTTAGCACATGGATCATTGAGTTCTCCCACTGGCCCAGCTCATTAGTTTACTCGGTACACAGAGCTAAACAGAGCCCAAGGGAAAGAGAATTCACTCAAAAGCATTCACTCTTTTTTCCTCCCTTATTTATCTTAGTTGCTGATGCTCATGTCATATCTTTAAGTTTCTTTCACTGAATGCCTTTTTGGTTTGAATCTTTAAGTTATTTTTTCCTTCCTGTCCTGGAGATGCATGAACCAGAGCCAATAAAATAAGAGCTCTCTTTTTCCTTCACAGCTCCGAAAGCTTTACATAAGTGTTTCTTCACTTCTATTTTATGGCCAGCACCAGATGCAGGAGTGCTAAAATATTTTGATAAGAGCTGTCCTGGCAGTGGTTCTTGCTTTTACAGCTATCCAGAGGGAGAGAATTAGCCAGGAAGTCAGCTCACAGAGAGGATAGAAGCTATGAAATCTCTCCACTGACCGAGATTCTCAATTAGTTTCAAAAATCAGTTGGATGAGGAGAGAAAGAAAATGTTCAGGCCATATCACTGCCTAAATGAAAAATGGTAAATGAATCTGAAGGCCATAATAATCTCTAATTTTTATGGGGGTGGATTCCTTTGAAGTTTACAAAATGCCTTTATATACAAACTGACATCCTGAGAACTCTTGACTTGAACACACCCTCCCTGACCCCGTAGTACCTATAAGGTAGGCATTATTGGTATCCTCATGGAACCATTGAAACTAAGGCCCAGAGCAGTTAAGTGACTTGCCCAAGGTCACATAGCTTGTTAGTGGTGATGCTGGTGTGTAACCACGATGTTCTATTGCCTCTCGTCTGTTTTGCAGGGAAGGAGTCAGAGGAGCAGGAAGGTCATGTGAGTTGCACAAGGTCACATGGAACAGGAAGCAGAAGGGCTTTGGTCCTTTCCTTCCAACTCTGCAGAGGGTCATCACCTCCCTCTGAGCCAGGCATTTGCCTTGTATTCTTTTCCATCCTATAACTTTCCCTTCATCCTGCCCATTCTTTTGTTTCATTCTGTTCTACCTCATTCTGCCCTCTTTGTGTCCTTTGAAGGCTCTGTTTTCATCCCTCCTTCTGGGTTCCACACTTGTGACTGAGTTTCGACTGATGTGCCTGAGTCCTTACCATGTGCCAGGCACTGGTCCACACACATGCAAATAGTGATTCACTTTTATTCCCCACAACAAAGTGAAGCAGACACTATGATTATCCTCATTTTACAGATGAGTACGTTAAGTCACCTTACTTACCCAAGGTCACATAGCTGGTAAGGGAAAGAGACAAGATTCGAGGCCGTGCAGTCTGGCTTCAAAGCCCCATCTTAAATCATGTAGCTACAGCTGCCTCTCCTTTGGGCCTTAAACATACCTATAGCTGTCCTTGAGGATACATTCATACTTAGGTTTGCCTGGACATAGATGTTCTTGATGTCATTTTTTTCTACTCCTCTCAATCTACCTGTCAAGTAAATTTAGACAGTGTAAGCTAGCACCCTGGGAAGTGGCTTTGGGAAAAGGAATTTCTAAGGGAGATAGGTGAGATGAAATTAAAATTCAGGTTTTCTGGTCACAGTCCAGGATTCTATTTCTTCATTAGCTTTTTCATTCATCAGCCTGATGTTGCCTGCCACCTGCTTGAGAAATAGCAGCAAAACTGAACAGTTAAACTACTTAGAGAACTGGTTCATAACGATGAAATAAACTATTTGTTGAATAGGTCATGATGTGTTTGCAACTATAGGAAACATGTCATTTTCCAAAGGGAGAGAGGAATTGAGCCTGACAGAAGGGAGGATAACCAACATGGGAGTAGTAATGAAATGAAAATTTTGAATCCAATTTCCTTTGATGAAATGTATTAGATTTTAATCATCTAAACCAAATGGCTAAAACTCATTTAAAGCCAGATAAGCTAAATTGTGCTGTGTATTTGCTTATGTAAGTATCTTCCTTCATTTGCTACGAGACTGAAAGCTTCTCATATATGAAACTGAAGGTTGTTCGTCTTGGTCTTCCCCAAAATGTCTGGCACAGTGCCTGGCACATAGCAGGTGTTAAATAAATGTTTATTGAATTGAAATAAAAAAATTCACTACTTATCAATTCCACACTCACCCCAGAAGAGAAAAGAATGAATGTGATGCTATGGTATATTAAGTGTAAAAATGAAAACAAATGCTATCTCAAGGTAATTTAAGAATATGGAGACTCTGAAATGAAGCCTCGCCACAATGGAGAATTGCTTACAAAACATTTTCTATATCAAGGTTTACTATAACAATACCACAGAATAGCCCAAAGCCTTTCCATTTTAATTCTAACTTTTCCAAGATCAAAGAATAAAAAACTCTCTGAAAAAACACCAATAGTCACTCATTATATTTTATCTCAATTTATAGTTTGTCTTTTAACCTATTTATCTTTGAGGTAGAAGAACTTAGGAATTAGAAGCAGGCTTGTTAATTTTTCGGGATATGTTCAGGGCTTTTTGGGGGGTGGGCAATATATAATATTGCTGTCCTTCCCGTTGACAGAACCAATTGTGTAAGACACACAGGGGTCAGGCAGATGTAAATCAAAAATATAATCTTTGTTACTCATGAAGAAAGTGTTGGGAGAAGATGGTTTAGATCTGTTAGCAAGTGTGCTTGCTAGCAGTATGTCTCAGATTAAATTTGCCCACCACGCTGCTATGGTAGCCTCAGTCAGAGCTAAACAGCCTCAGACTTCTCTTTTCCCCTTTAGATTTCATGGCATGACAGAGTAGGAGGCTGAGTACATGTAGATCCCAAAGGAAGAATGAAATGGGTTGATATAAGCACACCAAGTTTGGTCTTCCGGAAGGAAAGCCGCTCCTCTTTCCCTGGAAGGAGTAAGGAAAGGGATGGAGCAAGAGGCTTGGAATGTTATTCTAATGGCAGTCCCTCTATGCAAAAAGGTGAGGAATAGGGACTAATTGTTCCCTCCTACACACGACATATTTTACAAGAAACGTACTCTATTGCTGATAACTTGTGTATAATTTTGATCATATCTTTTAGCAGTGATTTATTGAGTCTTGCTATGTGCCAGGCGCTATACTAAAAACTTGACAAATGTGTAGGCTCATCTGATCCTAAAAATAACCCTAGGAGGGAAAATAGTTTGGCGTTTCCTCAATAAGTTAAACCTAGAATTACCATATGAGCCAGCAGTTCCACTCCTGGGTTTATGTACAACCAAAAGAATTGGAAAGAGGCATTTAAATAAAAACTTGTACACAAATGTTCATGGCAACACTATTCACAATAACCAAAAATGGAAACAACCCGAATGTATGTCAACAGATGAATGGTTAAACAAAACATAGTATTTAGTATGGAATATTACTCAATCATAAAAAGAAATCAAGTACTGATACATGCTACAACATGGATGAACCTTGAAAACATTATGTTAAGTGAAAGAAGCCAGACACAAAAGGCCACAGATTGCATGATTCCATTTATACGAAATATCCAGAATAGGCAAATCCACAGACAGAAAGATGGTTAATGATTACTAGAGGCTGGAGGCAGGCAGAAGGGAGTGTAATTGCTTATTGGGTACAGGGTTTCCTTTTAGGGTCATGAAAAACTCCTGAAACTAGGTAGTGGTGATGGTTACACAACATTGTGTACCTAGTGCCATTGAATTGTACACTTGAAAATGGTAAATTTTGTTATGCATATTTTATCACAATAAAACAATATAATCCTAGGAGGTAGATATCATTATCTCAATTTTACAGATAAGAAGACTGAGGATCTTAGAAAGATCAAGAACATTACTATCAGATCATCTATTAGGGGACAGATCTAAGTTTTGTATTGTCTGAATGTTTTACAATTTAGGGGATCCCATTTAAGAAAAATAATACAAAATTATGATTACATAACAACTAGGGTAGCTCCAAAAGTCTTGCAAAGGGTCTTCACAAGGGAGGACTCTGATGCTTAAGCCTTATTAACTCCAGGATAAGCTCACGTTTGCTGTTTGTAGGTAGAACTGGAAAATGAAAAATCTTTTAAAACTTGTAACTCCATTTTCAATGACAGCAAAAAACACAATACTTAGGAATAAGTTTAACAAAAGATGTGCAAGACCTCTACACTGGAAACCACAAAAGATGACTAAGACAAATTTTGAAAGACCTAAATAAATGTGTTTATGGATTGGAAGACTCAACATTGTTAAGGTGTTAATTCTCCCCATATTGATTAATAGATTCAAAACAATTCCAATCATAATCTCATCAAGGTTTTTTGTAGCAATTCTCAGACTGACTCACATTTATATGCAAAGAATTTAGAGTGCCCCAAAAATTGCTGAAAAAGAACAAGAGAACTTGGAGAACTTAAACTGGCTTCAAGACTTACTATCAAGCTCCACTATCAAGACAGTGTGTTAAGAGAGACAAATAAATCAATCAAGGGAATCCAATAGAGTACGTAAGAATAGACCATTTATACATACACTCCAGTGTTTTTCAACAAGGCACCAAAACAAACCAACAGAGAAAAAAAGTGTTTTCAACAAATGGTGCTGGAACAACTGGATATCTGTATGGACAAGCAGCTAGGTAGAGTTGGAGTTTGACCCTAGGTCTGTCTGCCTCTTTCTACTTCCCTTCACTATTTTCTGTCCCCACCCTTGCCTGTCCTTGCCCTACCTACCCTCTCTGGCCACAGTCTTCAGAAAGATGATTCTAAAGCTTGAGACAATGGAGCAGTCAAATCAACCCCTGTGTCAACTGTTTGCTAGGAAGATTGAGAGAGTGAAGTCTTGACTCTGAAGGAATTATCCACTTTGGGTCTTGAGGTGCCTGGGACCCTATTGCCTATTGTCAGAAAGGGATTTGACAAGTCTGTCAGAGCTGTCAACTAGAAATCATCGTATATTTTCACCATCAGTTGAATGATGAAAGCCTGCTCTCAGAGGTCATCTGGTAGAGAGGAAAGAATTCTAAACTTGCACTCATGATTCTTGGGTTCTGTCCTATCTCTGCCTCTGTATAAGTATGGGTGTGTCACTTTAACCTCTTTGATCCTTAGTTTCCTCATTTGAAAAATGGGAATAATAAATACCTCCTCTGCTTTACCCTACTGGGTTGCTGTTATGTTCAAATGAAATAAAATATATAAGTATTCTTTGAAAAGTGTGAAATATTACAGTATAATTTATCACAGTTCTTCATATGCTTTTTGCAAACTGAAATGGATAATATTATCTTATCTGTTTTGAATTCAAATTTTACATATCAAGTTTGTTCTATAGTTAATTTTCCTATTCCTTTTGTGTTTGCAAGAGAACTCTAACATTCTAGTATTGATTCAAGATTCAGTACAGCTTTTCAGTGAGAGATATCTGGTTTTCTAAAATTTCATTTATTCATCTATTTCATTCAAAGAGTTTTTAAAAATCTCACTCTTTAATTCATTTTATTCAACAAGTTCTTTTTTAGTGCCTACTATGGGCAAAACACTGTGCTAAGTGTGAGGGGTAAATGGATGAAAAGAGACATAATAACTGTCCCCAAAAAGCTCAGTCTGGTGAGGATACAGACACATCCTTAAAGAGCCAATTATGATATAATGCCATCACTGCTATAAAGGACATCTTTAAGAGGTACTGCAGTGGGGCAGGATCTTCTAAGCCTCTGAGTATCCAGGTAGGCTTCTCAGAGGAGGTGATGTTCTAAGTTGGGACTTAAAGGAGAAAAAAGACTTTACTAAGACAGTCTAGGGTAGGTGGGAGGGGCATCGTAGTTCAGGGAAACAGCACGTACCAAGGCATGAAACAGCATGCCATGGTGGAGGATTGCAAGAGAATTGAACATGCGTGGAGTTTAAGGTTAGAATGGGTGTGGCCAGAGAGGAGACTGGAGTTGCTGGCAGGAACCAGGCCATGGAGGGCCTCAAAAGTCACACAAAGGATCCCACAGATGTCAGAGTCACGGAAGGTTTCTAAGCAGTAGAGTAATCCGATCAGCTCTGTATTTGAGAAAGGAAAATATGGCCAGTGCAGAGGATGGGGTGGTGACGAGAGGTGGGGCAGAGAAAGCCAGGGGTAGTGAGAGAAGTTGGGAGACCAGCTAAGTGGTCATCGCAATGGTCCAGACTGAACTAACCTCATAGTGATAAGACTGGCTAAGAGGAGACTGACTGAGTCTCCTTTAAGGGGCAGAACCAATAGGATTTGGTGATCAGTTATTTGAACACCATGGATGGAGAGAGAAACTCCTTCCACTCCGTATTAGTGATGTACCCTTGGGCACAGTGTCTGACATCTCCGATTCTCAGTTTTCTCATTTAGAAAATGGGGAGTAATAATACCTAATTCATAAGACTGTTAAGAGCTTTAAAAGTGCTGTATGTAAAAGCGTCTATCACAGGGCCTTGTACAAAACAGATTTTCCACAAATACTTGTTTTCTCCCGCATTTCCTTTTCTTCTCCTCAGGCCATAGTGCAGAAGGGCTCTTCTAAATTATGGAGATTTTGCTCTTAGAAATACTCATTCTGGATACTAAGAACATTGGGCTCTGAGGCTTTGCAGGCAGCATGCCTTCCCATAATACACCTCCAGAATTTTCATGATAAAGCAAATTCTAGGCTGGGTGAATCATGTTTGGAGCTCCTGTGGCAATTCTTGTGTTGTTAAGCTATCTGAAGAAGCAGCTGAAAGTTCCTAGTAAGTTCCCAAATGAGGTCTGCCAGTATGGGCCATGGTCTTCGGGCCCTACCCTTCAGTTACATTGTCCTCACTCCAAACCTCAATGATGCAAGCTGACAGGAGGTGGGATCCTCTGGCTTTTCTAGGAGGCAACAGGGTTCTGTGTCTCTTTCCTGCTCCAGCTTGGACAGATGAAGGATTCTGGAATTTCCCTTTAGCTCCTATATAACATCCTGTTTACCATTTAGAGACCCAAAACTTTTCTCATTGTCCTACCGTGATAGAGGCCACCCAAACCTGGAACATGACTTTAGGAAACACTGTTCCAATCCTCCCTTTTCCCAGGTTGAGTAGAAATGGAAAAAAAATCTGCAAGCCTTCCTCCCAGTGTCCTGGCTGGAGGACCAGGTGGCATTAGAGAAAGCAATGCTTGAAGAGAGCCAAGCTGCTGTGTGATACATCCCTGAGGAGGCGGAAGCAGACTTAAGAGAAGGAAGTTGACTACAAAAGCTACAGCTTGGAGAGATGTTGATTGAAAGGTCCGCAGTCTTCCGAGGCTAGGATAATTAAGAATTTAAGAGCTTTCTGAAATTGAATCTTCCCTTTATTCTTGACTGGCATTTCTTGGGTGCTTTGCTGAAAAGGAGGGACCCATGGCTAACCCATCATATTCTTACACATGAATAATAATTAACTGCTTCCAGCTTCCATGGTCACTACCCCTGGTCAGGATTTATGCCGCTCTTCTTAAAACTAGAGGGGGTCAGAAATTTTTCCTTTGTTAACCAATTTCCTTTTATTCAGCAGATTAACACTACAGACAATTCAGATCCTGGGCTCCTGGGAATCCTATTAAAACACATCAGAGTAAGTCATTAACGATCTGCCTGCAGAAAAGCGAAGCTGTGCCTCTCCTGTCTGGGACCCTCTTTTGTGATAGAGCCTTGTCCAATGGTGTGGAATGATGTGCCAAAACTTGGAAGAAAATTGAGTTCTCCCACAGGAACTCTGGGCTGAGGGGGCAGTTCACGGTCCTGAATGATGTCTCCACAGTGGGGAACAGCTGGGACACTGTCTCTTCCCAACACTTCCACTGGGCTGCAGGATGGGGGATCATGATTAAACCTGGATCAGTGGAAGATGGTGGCAGTCCTTACCTGGCTACTCAGCACCTGGTCTGTAGAGATAATCAAGATAAGTAAGTCTGTGGTCTTATAGGAGATGTAATTCAGGGTGGTACTGGTAGCCAAGTTATAATTATTGTAGTAAAAATTTGCATATGCTGAATTCTTAATTATCTGATAATGAAGCTCAGGAGGGGACATCAGAAATTGCAGAGCACAGATAATCCAAAAAGTTCATTTCAGATATGTGTTTTTTTTCATCCAGCATTTATCCAGGGCTGTGAATTTACCTTTTAATAATAATAATTCATGTTTATGTGTGGCCCTTTCGTGTACATATGTTAGTGGTTTTCAAGGATGTTTTTAGCAGCAGATACAAAGTTTCAAACAAAATTTCCTTTGGAACTTTAGTATATAAAGCAGATAAAAATGGAGCTGCTCTGGTGTAGACAGGCATGGGGGCACCAGAGCCCTGCCCCCGGTGATAACTCCCAGCTTCCCTCCCCCTTATGGCTGTGGCTCCTGAGGGACCGCTGAGGAAGCCTGGAAGCCAGAAGACTACAATTCGAAAACCACTGATGTGCGTTAGCTCTTGACTCTCATGTGCCCTGTAAAGTAGTAGATCAGGAACGGCATAGTGTTCTTATTTTATAGATATGAACAGGTTCAGGGAGGTTGTGACACATGATAGATATAGATACTAGTAGGTAGTATCTACTAGATACTGGTAGGTAGTATCTACTGGTAAGTAGTAACCAGTAGAGCTGGTACTTGAACTCAGTCTCCTGATGCCAAATTTAGTATACTTTTACCTATACCTGTGCCCAGCCATTTGCTCACTTCCCCATTCTACCCTCTCACAGTGGGACGCCATGAGAAGAAAATTCACCAAAGGAGGATTGTGGGATAAGGTGCACACAATCAGTTAAATAGAGAGAGAAACTTCCACATTTGTTGAACTGTCCTTTCCTCATTCCAGAAGTGACAAATCAACCACAGGTCTGATGACGAGAGTCAGGTTGGAATGAAAGCTGTTCTCTGTTTCACTGATCACCTTTAGTGACTAGAATTTCAATTTCTTAATAATTTCTCTCACTGCTTGGCTGTGTCTAAATATTTAGGCAAGTCTGTGCAGAGTGGATTTGTCTGTTTGTTGTGTTACATATATTTATGTATTCCGATTGTCAGTCAGTGAGGAAACCACGCCACCAAAAGCAGATGCGATCTGACAGTTGCCAAATGTGGCTCACTTTTCCCAGTATTCCCTGTACCGTTCAAAGTCATGACCAGATTCTGCCTTCAGACCACGGACTCCCAGAGAACTTAACTACTTGATATTAACCTTTCGTATTCATTTTCTGTGAAGTCTTAGTCATATCCATGGCTTCAATTACTTTCCCAAACTCTGCTGAATCTCAATTCTATGTTCTCAGCCCTAACCTCTCTCTTAAATTCCAGACCTACATTTCTTTCTTTTTTTGGGGAGGGGGGGAGGTTAGCCCTGAGCTAACATCTGATGCCAATCCTCCTCTTTTTGCTGAGGAAGACAGGCCCTGAGCTAACATCCGTGCCCATCTTCCTCTACTTTATATGTGGGATGCCTACCACAGCATGGCTTGCCAAGTGGTGCCATGTCTGCACCTGGGATCCAAACCAGAGAACCCTGGGCCGCTGAAATGGAAAGTGCAGACTTTGCTATGGCACTGGGCTGGCCCCTGGACCTACATTTCTAATTACCCACTGGACATGTGTAATTGGAAGCATCCATACTTGCATATTCAAAATTAAACTAATTTCTGGCTAAAGCAGTGCCCCCTGAATTTCCTATCTTGGTTAATGCTGCTGTCACTTACCTCCTAACAAAACTAGAAAACTCAGTTTCCTTGAACTTTTCCCTCCCTTCCCCATAGACTTTCAACTAATCTACCAAATCATTCAGACTCAATATTTTTGATATCTCCTGTGTCTAACTCCTTCCCATCCCAATTCCCCCAGTCTTAGTTCAGCCCTTCAGTCTATAGTAATAGTTTAATGGGTGTTTCTCCAATTGGGCTCTAATTTCTCTAAGTGGTCTCTTTCTTTTCCAGTTCATCCTCTGTGCTGCCCCCACACTTAACCTTTCTAAGATTTACTCATATAAAAGTCCTGCACAGTCTGTCCCTAATCCATCTTGCCAGCCTCCACTCCCGTCATGCAACTCAGCCTTCTCTTTTCCTTAACCCCCAAATCCATTCACTCAGAAACTCCTCCTGACAGTTTAACGAACTACATCTCATAGCCACCCCTGCCATGCTATTCCCACTGCTGTTCTATCAACATAGTACCAAGCCTCATCATTCTTTGCCTGCACTATTGGAATCATCTGAGATTGCAGTTGATCCTACTGTCTCCAGTCTACCTTTACATATTTTTTAGGTATATCAATATATTAATTATTACAGCTTTATGTTATATACTAAATATCCAGTACAGTGAGACCTGTCCTACTTCTCTCCTCTCATTCCTCCTTCTTGCCATTTATTCATTATTTTCAAAATTGCTGTACTATTTACAGACCTTTATTCTATGTAATATTTAGAATCTTAAAATATTACTTTGAAAACATTGAAATTACAGTAGGCAGATTAATTTGGGAGAGAACGACTTCTTTAAAATTTTGAATTTTTCCATCCATGAACATGGTATATTTTTTCATTTATGCAGAATCACTTATGTCATTTAATAGAGTTTAAAAATTTTCTCTATGACATTCTTTTTTCTTAGGTTCATTCTCAGATGCATTATTACCTTTCTGCTATTGTAAATAGCATCTTATTTTATATTACATTTTTCAGCTGGATCTTGCTGGTATAGAAGATGCTTTCTTGTGCTTCTTATCCAATTTTGAAATCTGGCTTATATATGCTTTATAAAATGAGTTAGGCTGGTGACGTCAGCAACATGGCAGAGTGAGCAGTTTTCTTTGTCTCTCCCCCTTCGAACTACAACTAATTGGACAGTCAGCATGCAACAAAAGATATCCACACAGCACCTCGGGATGCCTGAGAGACCCACGCTGCTATACAGTGGAAGGTGGATGGACTTTCCCCCGGGAGGAGGTGGAGATAGGTGAAAACTCTCTGACCCCCAGACAGCCTAGTACCTGCAAGCAACTCTCTCCCAGCTGACACTCTCATAGCATCGCCATGTCACTGAAGCCGGGCATGTGTGCGCATCGGTGGCTCGACTGTAGAAACAGGTGACTGCAGCCCTAAGCCCCCTGTGATTGCTCCTTAGTCCAGTGGGAAAAACCACAGTCCCACGGCAACTGCAGGGAAAGCCTTTACTTGGCCTTAGTGGAGAGGCCCCACCTGGCAATTGCAAAGGCTGGGAGGGCTTGGGGCAAAAGGGGCTTGGCCAGCTGAACAACCCACCAGCCACGTATAATAGACACAGCCCTGCTGAGGCCCTGAGGGGGCAAGGGTGACCCAGTGGGATCACACAAGCAGGCAGTGACAATTTGGAGCCTCAGTGTGACTGCTCCTTGGTCCAAGGGGAAAATCCACAGTCCCACAGCAGCCACAGGGAAAGCCTCTACTCAGCCTTAGTAGAGAGGCCCTGCCCATCAAACAGAAAGACTGGGAGGCATGGGGCAAAAGTGGCATGGCTGGGTAAGCTAACCACAGGCTGCATTAGATACCCATAGCTCTGCTGCAGCCCAGAGTGGAAAAGTGAGATCCTGCGAGACCTGACAGTGGCAGAGCTGCAAGTCTAGGTGAACCTGCTCCTGGCTGCTGTGAAAGCCCATAATACTGCTGCAGGCCCTAAGGAGGGAACGTGTCTGGGTGGTCTGCGAGAGCAGGCACCAGCAATCTGAGGCTCCCTTGCGATTGTTCCCCCAGCTGACAGGAGACCTCACAGGGCCACTGTGATCGCAAGGAGTGGCCCAGGCTTGGTCAGGAACAGCTGACAGGAATCCTTGTCAGCACAAATTACACAGTTGCTGCCCCCTCCCCACAAGTAGAAGCAAGTGGAAGCAGTAACCAAATTCTGTCTCTATGCAGAGGCACAAATACACGTCATAAAGCCTTATGAAAGAATATATTAAATCTCCAGGACAGAAGGAAAATGACAAGTACCCAGAAAACAATCCCAAAGACACTGAAATCTATAACCTAAATGGCAATTAATTCAAAATAGCTATCATTAAAAACTTCAATGAATTAAAAGAGAATACAGATAGACAACTCAATGAGTTCAGGAGCTATGTCACAAAAGAGCTTGATACTATAAAGAAGAAACAATTAGAAGTGTTGGAGATGAAGAACACAGTGGAGGAGATCAAGAAAAAGCTGGACTCTCTGAACAGTAGGGTTGATAATATGGAGGACAGAATTAGCAATTTGGAGGATAGGAATATAGAAATGCTTCAGCTAGAGGAGAAGAGAGAACTAAGGCTAAAAATAAATGAAGAAACTCTCCAAGAAATATCTGACTCAATTAGGAAATGCAACATAAGGATTATAGGTATCCCAGGAGAAGAGAAGGAGAAGGAGGCAGAAAGTCTGTTCAAAGAAATAATGGCTGAGAATTTCCCAAACCTGGGGAAGAGATGGAAATCCATGTGACAGAAGCTAATATATCTCCAAACTTTATCAATGTAAAAAGACCAACCCCAAGGCCTATAGTAGTGAAGCTTGCAAAAGTCAATGACAGAGAAAATATTAAGGGCAGCAAGGCAGAAGGAAATAACCTACAAAGGAACCCTCATCAGACTGTCAGCAGATTTCTCAGCAGATACCTTACAGGCTAGAAGAGAGTGGAGTGATATATTGAAAACTCTGAAGGACAAAAACTTGCAGCCAAGAATACTCTATCCAGCGAAAATATCCTTCAAATATGATGGAGAAATAAAAGCTTTCCCAGATAAACAAAAGTTAAGGGAGTTCATTGCCACAAGACCCCCCCTACAAGAAATGCTCAGGAAGACCCTCATACCTGAAAAAAAAGGAAAGGGATTACAAAACCCAGAGCAAAGGAGATAAGTAGAAAGACAAAATCAGAAAATTGCAGATCTCCATCAGAACAGGTTAGCAAACAGGTTAGTATAACATTAAAGATAAAAGGAAGGGAAATACCAAGAATAAATATAATCTTGTCATTTTAACCACAAACTCACAACACAAGAAGGAAGAAAAAAAAGATCTGACAATAACAACCTAGAAGGGGAAGAGGAAAGGGATGGAACAGCTTAATCTAAGGAAATAAGAGGCTATCAGAAAATGGACTATCTCATCTATGAGATGTTTTATACAAACCACATGGTAACCACTAAACCAATAACAAGAATAGAGGCACAAATTACAAATAAGAAGAAAGCCAATATAGAAAACTACCTACCTGAATCGGTAGTCCAAAAACAAAGAGAAACAAGGGAAATGCAGGAGAACTGGAAAACAAGTGATAAAATGGCAGTATTAGGCCCCCACATTTCGATAATCACTGTAAATGTAAATGGATTGAACTCTCCAATCAAAAGACACAGAGTGTCAGGATGGATTAAAGAACAAGACCCAACAATATGCTGCCTCCAGGAAACACACCTCAGCCCCAAAGACAAACACAGACTCAGAGTGAAGGGATGGAAGATGATTCTCCAAGCTAATAATGAGCATAAGAAAGCAAGTGCCGCCATACTTATATCAGACAAAATAGACTTCAAAGCAAAATAGGTAAAGAGAGACAAAGAGAGGCAGTTTATAATGATAAAAGGGACTCTCCACCAAGAAGACATAACACTTATAAATATGTATGCATCCAACAGAAGAGCATCAAAGTATGTAAAGCAACTATTAACAAAACTGAAAGGAGATATAAACAACAATACAATAACAGTAGGGGACCTTAACACCTCACTAACACCAATGGATAGATCATCCAGAGAGAAAGTCAAGAAGGAAATTGTAGAATTAAACGAAAAATTAGACCAGGTGGACTTAATAGCTATATGTAGAACACTCCATCCAAAAACAGCAGGTTACACATTCTTCTCAAGTGTGCATGGAACATTCTCAAGGATAGACCATGTGTTGGGAAATGAAGCAAGCCTCAACAAATTTAAGGGGGTTGAAATAATTTCAAGCATCTTTTCTGACCATAATGCTATGAAACTAGAAACCAACTACAAGACTAAAGCTGGGAAAGGGGAAAAAATGTGGAGAGTAAACAGCATGCTACTGAACAACCAGTGGAGACAAATGAAAATGAAAACACGCCATACCAACTCATTTGGGATGCAGCAAAAGTGGTCCTAAGAGGGAAAATCATTTCAATACAGGTTCACCTCAATAAACAAGAAAAATTTCAGATAAGCAATCTCAAGCTACACCTAAAAGAGTTAGAAAAAGAAGAACAAAGCCCAAAATCAGTAGAAGGAGGAAAATAATAAAAATTAGAGCAGAAATAAATGAAACTGAAACAAAAAAGACAGTTGAAGGGTCAATGAAACAAAGAGTTGGTTCTTTGAGAAAATAAACAAAATTGACAAACCCTTAGCCAGGCTCACTAAGAAAAAAAGAGAAGACTCAAATGAATAAAATTAGAAATGAAAGAGGAGAAATCACAATGGATACCACAGAAATACAAAAGATTATAAGAGAATACTATGAAAAACTATATGCCAACAAATTGGACAACCTAGAAGAAATGGACAAATTCTTAGACACTTATAACCTCCCAAAACTGAAGCAAGAAGAAATAGAGAATCTGAATAGACAAATTACAAGTAAAGAAATTGAAACAGTAATCAAAAACCTCCCCAAAAATAAAAGTCCAGGACCAGATGGCTTCTCTGGAGAATTCTACCAAACATTCGAAGAAGATTTAATACCTATCCTTCTCAAACTGTTCCAGAAAACTGAGGAAGATGGAGCACTCCCTAACACATTCTATGAAGCCAACATCACCCTGATCCCAAAACCAGACAAGGACAACACAAAGAAGGAAAACTACCAGCCAATATCACTGATGAACATAGATGCAAAAATCCTCAACAAAATTTTGGCAAACTGAATACAGCAATACATTAAAAAGATCATACACCATGATCAAGTGGGATTTATACCAGGGACATAGGGATGGTTCAACATCCGCAAGTCAATCAACGTGATACACCACATTAACAAAATGAGAAACAAAAGCCACTTGATCATCTGAAGACCCAGAGAAAGCGTTCGACAAGATCCTACATCCATTTATGATAAAAAACTCTCAATAAAATGGACATAGAAAGAAAGTACCTCAACATAATAAAGGCCGTATATGACAAACCCACAGCCAATATCATACTCAATGGGCAAAAACTGAAAGCCATCCCTCTGAGAACAGGAACCAGACAAGGTTGCCCACTCTCACCACTCTTATTCAGTATAGTACTGGAGGTTTTGGCCAGAGCAATTAGGCAGGAAAAAGAAAGAAAAGGAATTCAAATAGGCAATGAAGAAGTGAAACTCTCACTGTTTGCAGAAGACGTGATCTTATATACAGAAAACCCCAAAGAATCCATTGGAAAACTATTAGAAATAATCAACAACTACAGCAAAGTTGCAGGGTATAAAATCAACTCACATAAATCAGTAGCATTTCTATTCTCTAACAATGAACTAACAGAAAAAAGAACTCAAAAACACAATCCCATTCACAATCGCCATAAAAAGAATAAAATACTTTGGGGTAAATTTAACCAAGGAAATGATAGACCTATACAATGAAAACTACAAGACTTTCCTGAAAGAAATTGACAACGACATAAAGAGATGGAAAGACATTCCATGCACATGGATTGGAAGAATAAACATAGTTAAAATGTCCATACTACCTAAAACAATCGACAGATTCAACAAAATCCCAGTCAGAATCCCAGTGACGCTCTTTACAGAAATAGAGCAAAGAATCCTAAAATTCATATGGGGTAACAAAAGACCCTGAATTGCTAAAGCTATCCTAAGAAAAAAGAACAAAGCAGGGGGCATCACAATCCCTGACTTCAAGACATACTACAAAGCTACAGTAATCAAAACAGCATGGTGCTGGTACAGAAATAGGTGCACAGATCAATGGGACAGAATTGAAAGCCCAGAAATAAAACCACACATCAATGGACAGCTAATCTTTGACAAAGGAACTGAGGGCATACAATGGAGAAAAGAAAGTCTCTTCAACAAATGGTGCTGGGAAAACTGGACAGCCACATGTAAAAGAATGAAAATTGACCACTCTTTTTCACCATTCACAAAAATTAACTCAAAATGGATCAAAGATCTAAAAATAAGACCTGAAACCATAAGGCTTCTAGAAGAAAATGTAGGCAGTACACTCTTTGACATAAGTCTTAAAAAGATCTTTTCAGACACCATGTCTTCTCAGACAAGGGAAACAATAGAAAGGACAAACAAAGGGGACTTCATCAGACTATAGAGCTTCTTCAAGGCAAGGGAAAACAGGATTGAAACAAAAAACAACCCACCAATTGGGAAAAAATATTTACAAATCATATATCTGACAAAGGCTTAATCTCCATACTATATAAAGAACTCACATAACTCAACGACAAAAAATCAAACAACTCGATCAAAAAATGGGCAGGGGACATGAACACACATTTCTCCAAAGAGGATATATGGATGGCCAATAGGCACATGAAAAGATGCTCATCATTACTGGTCATCAGGGAAATGCAAATCAAAACTACTCTACGATATCACCTTACATCCATTAGAATGGCAAAAACAAAAAGTAACAAATGTTGGAGAGGTTGTGGAGAAAAAGGATCCCTCATACACTGCTGGTGGGAATGCAAACTGGTATAGCCACTATGGAAAACAGTGTGGAGATTTCTCAAAAAATTAAAAATAGAAATACCATATGACCCAGCCCTTCCACTACTGGGTGTCTCTATCCAAAGAACTTGAAATCAGCAATTCCAAAAGTCTCATGCACCCCTATGTTCATTGCAGCCTTATTTACAATAGCCAAGACGTGGAAGCAACCTAAGTGCCCATCAACTGATGAATGGATAAAGAAGACATGGTATATATATACAATGGAATACTGCTCAGCCATAGACAAGGATAAAATCATCCCATTCACAACAACATGGATGGACCTTCAGGGTATTATGTTAAGTGAAATGAGCCAGATAGTGAAAGACAATCTCTGTATGACTCCACTCATATGTGGAAGTTAAACATGTAGACAAAGAGAACAGATTAGTGGTTACCAGGGGAAAGCGGGGTCGGCAGGGGGTGGGGCAAGGGATGGGCACAAAGGGTGAAGTGGTGCACCTACAACACAACTGACAAACAATAATGTACAACTGAAATTTCACAAGGTTGTAAACTATCATAATCTCAATAAAAAGTTGAAAAAAAGATTGTCATACAAATTACCTCATGTTTAAAAAAACTGACTTGAATAGAAAAACTAAAGATATCTTTAAGAAACTTTGAAAATATTTTATGAAAAAAAATGAGTTATGTAGTTTTCAGTCTTTTAAATTTTCCTGGAACATCTTCAATGATAGTGATTGTCCATTCCTTGAAAGTTTGGTAAAATTTACTTGAGGTATGTTTATGTGTGAATTTTTAGGTAGAAAGTTTTTGATGACTGTTTTAATTTATAGTGGTTGATTTAAATTTTCTATTTCTTCTTGCCTCAATAATTTTGCCTGAACAGTTGCTCCCCTATTTCATGTTATCAAATTTATTAGCACATAGTTCTTCACGTACTTTTTGATTATGTTTAAGACCTTTGTTGTATCGTTAGTTATTTTTCCCTTTTATTCTGTGTTTTATTTATTTGTAGCATCTCACTATTTTTTCTCATTACTCTTGCCAGAGGTTTGTCTACATTATTAATGTTTTCAAAGAAAATTCTGGTTTTGCTTTTCTTCTTTATTATATTTTGTTCTATGTATTTATCATATATATAAATGTGTATTTTTGTTTTTTATATATTATATACCTTGGATATATATATATATTGGTTTTTCTTTATTATATTTAACTTTTTTAGTTGATAACTCATTAGTTTTTGGTCCAGGAGTATTTTAGGCGTGTCTCTTGCAGGTTAAAATTCCTGTATCCTTGTTTATCTAAGAATATCTTAATTGAATCTTCACATTTAAATGGGATAGTTTAGCTCTAGGTTAGAAGTTCTTTTATTTTTACTCCTTGAAAATAATACTCCGTTGATTTCTTGATTTCGGAGTCAC
Source organism: Equus caballus (assembly GCF_041296265.1). NCBI lineage: Eukaryota > Metazoa > Chordata > Mammalia > Perissodactyla > Equidae > Equus > Equus caballus. The sequence continues at coordinate 57,182,400 of NC_091688.1, forward strand.
AACTGTGAAATCTGATATCAACAAATTCATGTTACTTTGCAAGTTATATATTCTCCTTCTGCATGCTTTTAGAATTGCCTTTTGGAATTTGAAGATATCACATTGTACTATAAATCCTGGATGAGGATTTTTTTTCTCTTTTTCTGCTTATCCTTTTCACACTGTACTAGCCTTTCAGTCTAAAATCTTTTACCTTGGGAATGTTAGGTCATTATTTATCCATACCTCCTATATCAATTATCTATTGCTGCTTACATAATAAATGACCCCAAACATAGTGGCTTAAAAGAACAGCAATGATTTCTTATGATTCTCTGAGTTGGCTGGGTGGTCCTTGTGTTGATTTCACCTGGGAATACTCCTGTGGCTGCTTTCAGCTGAACAGGCTGCGGAGGACTAGGCTCTTCCGGACAGCTGCGATGACTGGGCTTCCCTCTTCAGGAGGCCTTTCATCCTCAAGGAGGCTAGACTAGGCTTCCTCACATGGTCCGGGCAGCATGCACAAGTGCTTGCTAAGTCTCTGCTTGCTTCAAATTTATTGATGCTACATTAGTCAAAGTAAATCAAAGTAAGTCACATGGTCACACGTTCTCCCACCAAAGGCACATGTCCTTAGCACCTCTCTGCTTGCTTCATGTTTATTGATATCCCATTGGTCAAAGTCAGGCACACTGCCAAGCTCAGTGTCCATGTGAGGGGGACTGACTGTACATCATAAGAGCTCTGATTCACTAGGGCCCACAGTCTTACAATCGACCGCATCTCCCTGTTTACCTTTTTTTTCCTCTCCTTCTGGGACTCCTATTATATGAATGTTAAAATTTCTACTTCTAGCTTTCATTACTCTTACCTTTTCTAATACATTTTTCTTCACTTTATTTCTTCCTGAGGACTTGTAAGATAGTTCCTCAACCTAATCTTTTGTTCACTAATTCAAATTTGTCTGTATCCATTCTGTTATTCATCTCTTCAGTTGAGTTCCTTAATTAAACTGTTATATTTTTCCTACTCAATATTTTTCTTGATCTTTTAAAAATATTGTATTAATTTCATGTTAATATACTATTTGTCCCTCTTTAATAATATATATTATACTTATTTCATTTTTTAAATCTGTCTATCCCATCTAGTGTGGGTAATTCAGTTTATTACCTTTCTTTTATTAGTGGTTGCATTATTCAGTTATGTGGGTATTTTTTTCTGTGAGTTTTTTTGCCTTATAGGTGTCAGCTATTTGGCTGCTTATGTGTCTTTAGTGGGGAGAAACCTAAACTCAGCTTCTCATGTGTGTCATTCCTGCTGATTTAAAGGAGGATAGGGGAAAGAATCAATGGATCAGAGTCTGAGTTTGACCATCCCTGATTGCTATCGCCTAATAGGGCAACCTTGTCCCCATAGTCCAAGTCCCCACACTTCTGTCCTTGGCACTGTTTTTTAGGAGTTTTACTCCCTTGACAGGAAGGCATGAAGAAAGGACACCCTGGTTTAAGCTTTGCTTCTGTGTCTATTCATTCACTTCTCGTCACAACAGGCTTCTAGACTCACGTAATGTTAACACACCAACCCTCTACTGGCCTGGAGTTCCCTTTTCCTGTCTCTCAATAACGTTGGGGCGGGCAGTGATCCATCCAGGGCACTTCTCTTTTCAAATCTTTTAAAAAGTTTTCTTCACTTTTGATGCTCCCTTTGAAGGGGCGTTGGCCACACACCCCCTGTAAACCACCATCCAGAGCCTTTGTGGACCGGCCACAGTCTCAGTGGGGTCTGCTGGCCTTCTACACCTTTGTGAAACCCCTCTTCTGAGGGTGAGTACTTAGTAGTAATCTCTAGGTTCTCTCGCTTTTAAGACTGTCTTTCCTCTGCTGCCTTCTAGTCCAGTTGCTTCTTTCTTGCTTGTTTTGCTATCTTGGTTTTTGTCTCTATGTTTATTGAGGGAAGTCAGGGAGATTAAAAACCACACCATTGTAGTCGCCATCTTGCCTCTATTCCCCTTCCAGCGCCACTTTTTTATCTCATCTAGGAGGCAATTTTCTGACACACTAAACTGATTAGATTCTTCTTGGCTCAAACACATTCAAGAGCTTTCTTTTCTGATTGGACAACTGAAATCCTTGAGGCCCTCCACTATCTCAGGTTCCCTTCTGGTGCAACCCTGCTTCTCACTTCACACACAGCCTCTCTCTCCTGGAGAACGCATGAGGCTTGCCTCTGCTCAGAATGTCTCCCTAACCCAGACACCTCCAGCCTTCCCTCTAGCCATCCGAATCTTCACTGTTCTCGAGGACCAGTTCCAGTGCTGCCTTTTCCAGACTTCCTGGCCCACACCCCTGCTCTTCCAACATCTCATCGCTGTGAATAGTTCCTTTTATTGGACACTTGTGTTTAAACACGAGGCACTGCAAAAATGCTCTACATACATTATCCTAGTTAGTCCTAGGACAACCCTATGAGACACTACTATCACTGTCCCATTTCAAGAAAACTGACACTTAGAGAAGCTAAGTGGACAAGGTAACACAGTCAGTAGCAGAATTGGGGTTTAAATTTGCCTTGTGTCTTCAGAGAATACACTCAATCATTTGGTGACACAGGTCTCAGGATGACTACTGTTACCTTTTTTGGTGAACATCCTTCCAGACATTTCTTTTTCTGTCTTTCTTTTTCTAGATAGACACATGTGCTCTCGCTCTCTCTCTCTCTCACACACACACACACACACACACACACATGCTTGCAGATAGAAAAGGTTTTGCATAAATTTTATACAAAGTTTGCATAAATGACTCCCTTGATTTTTAAATTTTAGCTGCGGCACCAGAAACAGTCCTGTCTAGTTTTGCCGTCTAACTAGATTTTAAATTCCTTGGTGGCCTCTTGCTTCAGGCTACCTCTCTTCATAGCAATTAACTCAACACTGAGCACTAGCAGGTGCTTTATAAATGCTTGTTGATGGACTAAAATAAGAAAGGAAGTAACTGAAAAAGGCTAATTTGCAGGTAGAGTTACCTTTAGGTTATCACAGAGGCCTAAGGGGCCAGGACAAATGTCTATAATCTCTCTCTGTTTGCACACTTTCAGGTGACTTTAGGCAAGATACATGAGGTGGGGAGGTGAAGAAATGACGCTCCTGCCTCTGCAGCTATGAAGGAAGGCCAGGTATATCTGTCATGGTCGTCAGCCACCTCCTGCGGAGGGAGTTCAGAGGACAAGGGAGGTAGCATCTATCAACTGCTCAGAGCTTTCTGCAGAAGCTGGACCACACATGTACCAAGGATAATTGCTGGGGGGAGGCGGGGGCAGGAGCAGGAGAGCTGGTCCTTGTGCTCACCCAGCAGGATGTGAAAAATTCAGCTGGGTTCTTTTTATAGTTTCAATCATCCCTGGTAATGAAGATTCTGCAATTAGAACTCAGCTGGCAGTGGTGCTGGGGATGTGTGAGGCGGAATAGGATCCAGGGTCTGCAGGAGGGCAGGCCTGTTTGTCAGGAAGGCTTGGGAACAAGTGATGTGATGTAAGGAGGAGAGCTATTTTTACAGACCATTTTCTAGCCATAATCACTCCTTAAATAAGTTCCACTTGGGCATTACAGCTTTTACATTTTATTTAGGCGACATTCTGCTCTCCATTATCTGTACAAATGGAAGGGAGTATTAACACAGATAACAGAAAACAGTGACACGGCATTTATTTAAGCCAGCACTAATTTGGAATTTATGATAATTTCACCTGGGTTTGATTGGAGTTTACTTGTATGTATTCTGTGAAGGAAGCATTTGTTGAAAAATATTCAAGGCGATTAGCCTACTTAAGAAGACATACTGTTTTCAGATACTTAAGCATAATGATAAGTACATTTTCATTGAGCACTTACTGGGCACTGTGCCAAACCCTTTACATGTATTATTATCTGAATTATTATCCATAATCCACATGTATTATTATCTGAATTATTATCCATAATCTACGTGTATTATTATCCGTAATCCACATGCATTATTACAGGTATTATTATCCATAATCCACATGTATTTTCCACCTGTATTATTATCTGTAATCCTCTTAGTCACCTTATTAGAGAAGCACTAGATAGGCACATTTTATAGGTAAGGAGATGGGCCTCTTGTCCAAGGTCACACAGCCAGTAAATGGCAGATCCTGGCTCCAAACCCAGCTAAACCCGACGCAGCCACTCTGGCTTTCAAGCGTGAGGCAATCAGCTGGTTACAAGCCAGCCTCCTCTAATCATGAAACAACTCTGGTTGCCTCTGCATGGCATTGCTGTTAGCACTTGGAACAAGCATCTCTGTTTTTCAAAAATCTTTGAGGTGAAGGATAAGGGGGGAGCATCAGTTTCTTGATAAATTATGAAAAGCCTTTCTCATTCCTCGCTTGTGTATGTACCACATGGTTCTTTCTCTATTGAATCTAAAACTCTCACTAAAACTCCTACACTATGACAACCATTCCATCTCTCTAAATTGTATTATAAAAACAGAAAACACATCTGCTGAAATTGACATTTCAATCCTGGCAAATTTATCTGGTGAGCCACAAGCTGCAGTTTGCTGCTCGAATGACCGGCCTGTATATGGGCTGGGCTGATCCTGCCCACCTCTCCCTTGGGTATAAACTCTGGGGTCACTTGCAGCACTCAGACTGCCGAGTGTAGAGCAGTGGAGTCCCCATGAAAATAAGAACAGAGAAAGAAGGAAAATTTCCTGCTTCTCAATGCTCCAATAGCTGTAGCAAACAGTGATCTATTTTGTACTTTTTAGAGCAGGGGTCATAATGGATAGGCCCATTAGTGAATATGTAAACTTAATTCCGTCATGTGAGAAGCAGTATTGCTCTGTGGATAAACGTTACTCTGATAAAATGTGTGTCTGGATCAGGCATAACCCTCACAAAACATGGGTAAACACACACACGCACGCATGCACACTCATCTAGTACATGTAATTAATATATTGGAAAACCCATTCTCCTGGTACCCTAAGCCTGAAAGGCAACAGTCAAAATGTGAAGTTCCATTTATGTTTGTAATTGTGACAATGCAGCAAGTCTTACTTAACGGTATTTAGTGCCAACATCCTAAAAGTTCATGAGCTGGTGATGCTTCTCTCTGAAGACAAGACCAGAGAAAGTGGTTTGAAACTGACCTAGATTCAAGTGGCTACCACTAAAATAACAGAAGGTTTTGGATGCTTTGTAAAATCAAATTTATTAAGACCACACACATAAAAGAATTTTATTAAAGACAAGAAAACATTTTGAAGAAAAGCTACTTTGGCTTAGGTTGAATGTTTAGTTTTGCAGAAAGGCTGCTATGTTACAACAGAAAGAGAAACCTAAGTATGATTTTAAATAGAGTGATCTCAATCCCTCCATGCAGATTATGCAAAATAAATCTTTAATCTCTGGTCGATTTGCTCTACCTTCCCTCAGTCCTGTTATATTCAGCAGATATGAAACAAAGACTACAAGTTAATTTTAATTCAAGCAAATCTATGTGGAAAATGATCTATATTAAAAAGAATCACCAATTACATTCCAAGGACAGCTATCCAAAACCCTAATTTTGTGATCATCTGCTGTTTTGAATGATATGTGCCAATGCTCACTGGCATTTGTGTGGGTAATCAAGAGCTGACTGTCCATAAATTATGCATGATAAACATCGGCACACACATATGCAAAAGTTGGGGCAACATAAATATGTTTGCCCAACTTCACTTCAGGTAATTCAAGCGGGCTGCTTGAGTTCAGGACTGGGCTGGGCAAGGCAGTAGATGGGTCTAGAGCTTAAGTTCTAGACTAGGGGTGGGAGGCCAGGATATGAGGGATGGTTTGAAGAGGTAAGTTGAGGGGAGCAGGTGAGGAGCAAGAAGCAAATCTAACTGTGCTGGAAATAAAGGGTTGCTAGCAGTGCAATGTAAAATGGAGAGCTGTGCAGCCCATATGGTGGCATCTGGGAATTAGGAAAGACATGTCTCTATGTGAAAACGCTCGGTGCCAGGGTGCATAGCTAGGCAAGCACACCTCAGGCTGGATTTCTGCCCACCTTGTCCCCTGGGCCGAGTGCTTGTGTTCAGGATACAGCCTGCGTGACCATAGAAGGTTGCCCTGAAGTCAAGAAGAAGAGCCTGGAAGGATCCTCTGACAGATGGCCAGGGAAACTTTGGAAAAATATCATGAAAATAAAATTAAGAGCAATATATATTTAGCATTAAAAATATATAGAGGGGCCGGCCCAGTGGCGCAGTGGTTAAGTTCGCACGTTCTACTTTGGTGGCCCAGAGTTTGTCGGTTCGGATCCTGGGTGCGGACATGGCACTGCTTGGCAAGCCATGCTGTGGTAGGCATCCCACATACAAAACAGAGAAAGATGGGTATGGATGTTAGCTCAGGGCCAGTCTTCCTCAGCAAAAAGAGGAGGATTGGCAGCAGATGTTAGCTCAGGGCTAATCTTCCTCAAAAAAAAAGAGAGAGAGAGAGAGAAAGAAATAAAAGTAAAAATCTTTATCTCCCCAAAAGAAATGACTGCTGACACTTTCTTGAACAGTCTAGAAAAAATGTTATGAACGTACTAGTGCATATGTATATATTCACATATCAGTTTGTATTTACATAAACTGTTCCTATTATACGTACTTTCTGCACGTTGCTTTTCTCACTTAATGAATTTTGAAGTAATTTCATATCAGTGTATGTTAACCAACTTCTTTCATTTTACCAGCAACTTGGTATTTTATTACATAGGTGTTCTCTATTTAACCAGTCTTTTGTTATTCTTTCTGATCTCTTCCTATTTTGATACCTCAGTAAATGTCCTTTATATCTTTCTCAGTGTACGGGCCGGGTGAGGAGGGTGAAATGGACAGTGCTATGTCCACTTCAGGTTACTGTGACCTATAAGCCATGGTGGGGAAGTTGGCCTGACTCTTGCCTTCTCAAAACTTGACTAATGATAGCAGCTGATGCTACAGGGCTTTTGGCGATAGAATGCCACGGGCAGTGCTTTGGAAACGCGTATCTTGCTTCTTGTGGATCTGACACAAACTGCGGCTCCCTCTCTAAAGAAACCCACAGTGTGACACGTGAACGTGCCCCTGCAGCATCCACCCTCACACCAGCCATGAGATGGAGAAGGGCCTCCCTCTGCTTTACCCCACTGGCTGGATGACAAAGCAGATACGGTTCTCAGAATCGCTCTCTGAGGAACACGGACCTCGAGGGGCAGCTGCACATCCAGCTCCACTCGGCGAACTTATTTCCAAAAAATGGGTCTTCTGAGAATTTCTCTGACACTGTGGTTACAATCTGTTTCAAAACTTCTGTGCTCTATTTATACTTTCTGCGGAGAGTGGCTCAGTGGGCTGAATTATGCCTGGCTCTGCTTCCAGATTTCCTAAAATGAGAAATTGAGGAAAAAGTTACATTAATGACCTTCCTTCTTCCTGAAGGTTCAATCAAATGACATGAAAGCAATCTGCATAGTAATTGCAACACTTCTCCAAGTGAATCCCTGTGCCCCGGTGGAGGAGAAGAGCATGGAAGTCATATTAATAATGAGATTCAGACCCATCTGCTCCTAAATCATAGGAAGGTTAATTCAGGCTACACAATAACAGTCGGAGGTGGATTAATATACTGGTTACTGGGACAGATCATATTGTTCTCAGCAGCAGAGGCAACAGGAAATAAGTCACGTGGACAAGGCTTGTGCTGACAGGGACCTTAATTGGGGACTGCTTGGTAAGTACTTTACGAAGGTACCACTGACCATACCGAATGATGAATAGAAGCTGGCCTTTTCCAATGCCTAAGCAGAAAAATCTAACAGCCAGAGTCCTTGCCCTAAATCCTCAAATCAAAGGATCACAAGACTAACAGATGCTAATGGTGTTCATGGATCACACTTTAGGGAAGTTAGATGTGTTTTGGGGGGAGAAGTACCTATCCCTAACCTTTTGAGAGTGTCCATCCACAAACCTCCATTGGTCCCTCTGCCAGCCACCTCAGTCTGGGATGCTGAGAGAATTTACTCACTCTCATGACCTAGCGTAACATTTCTCACGTCCTTATTGATAGTGCCGGTGAAATTCAATGAGGTCTTCCCTTCCTGTGACTAAATAATATTTACCTTTTGAAGATGAAATAAATCATCACTATTCTCAGGGCCTGATGTAACTGAAGAGCTGCATCCTGGAGTCATGACCTGCCAGCACTCAGCGGGGTTCTGTGGTCCCCAGGGCTCTCCCCTGGAGCCCACTAGCTTCTCCGTTACTGGGTTACCTCTGGTTCTGCCCACGGCCAGAAAATCAATGAGGGCCTGGCCATCCGATCTGCACACTGTCCAACAGGACTCTTCAATCAAGAAGTCAATTTTACCCCTCTTCTGTTCACTCTTAACAAGTATGGCAGTTCCAACAATGTTTCCAAGAATGGCTTCCTTCCCAGAGCCCCAACGCAACCCTTGTCTTTGTTGAGCTTGAGGTTCTATGCTATAAGATACTGCCGCTGGATGACCTGCACTTCAACACTGCATTTCACTCTGTCACCTTGTACTGTTTGTTTTATTTTGGGGTGTGTGTGTGTGTGTGTGTGTGTGTGTGTGTGTGTGTGTAAGTCAGCACAGCCCCACTGTCATCTCCTTTCCAGAGAGTTGGGCTGTTTCCATACTGTTACATGTTCTGTTAGTTTCCAGTGGCTGCTGTAGTGAATTACTACAAAGCAACTGCAGTTTATCTCTCTCAGTTCTGGAGCTACAAGCCTGAAATCAGTACCACTGGGGCCAGAATCAAGGTCTTAGCAGGGCCGGGCTCCCTCTGGAGACTCTAGGGAAGAATCTGTTCCTTGTCTCCTCCAGCTTCTGGAGGCTACCAGCATTCCTTGGCTTGTGGCTGCATCACTCCAATTTTCAAGGCCAGCATCTTCAAATCTCTCTCTACTATGTCTTCATATCACCTTCTCCACTGTGTGTGTATCTAATTGTCACTGTCCTGGCTGTATAAAGATGTACATCTATAAGGACACACATGATTGCATTTAGGGTCCACCCAGATAATCCAGGATAGTCTCCTCCTCTCAAGATCTTTAATTTAATCCCACTTGCAAAGGCCCTTTTCCCAAATAAATAATATTACCAGTTCTAAGGATTAGGACCTGATATCTTTGTGGGATATTATTCAACCCATTACACATGCTGCTTCTATATATTTCCCATATTGCTGTATATACACAATAGGTACTTTATAAATGCTTCTTTAATTGAGTCAAACTTCTATTGGAAGGAGCCCTGGAAGTCTGAAAGATAAGTGTGCGTGAACCAGTTGGACAGGATCTCACATGAGACTTTCCAGGTCAGGAGGAAGGAACCAACACGTGGTACACGTTAGACACTGTCCCAGGTTTACCCCATGCTCTAACTCACCAAATTCTCACTCTAGCTTGTGACACCTACGGGAGGGGACCCAAAGAGATGAATACAAAGAGAATGAGGTAACAAGGGAAAAGAGGAAGTGGGAAGGTTGGGGGTTGTTTTCTCTTGCTCAGAAGGTAGAGCATGGAATCAAAGTCTTAGGGAAAAGGATCGGAACATTGATTCACATTTCTTCTGCACACCCACCCATAAAGTCCTATTCACACGAGAGGCTAGGTCCCGTTGACACAGGAGCCTCTGAGCATGGGTCCATGGGCACACAGTGCACATCTGGAACTGAAACCTGGACAGTCAGGTGGGTTTCCTTTCAATGACCAATCAAGAATCCCAATTGCCCCGTGAGTTGGGACAGCTCCTCTATCTTCAGACTCCTGCTGCATAGCTGATACATCCATATGTCAACAGAACACACCTTAATCTCTCCCAAGAGGAATAATCTGGGTTTGGCTTTAGAAGATAACAAAAAATCCAAGAGGAACCCCGAAGTTTGGGCAAGAGGAACAAAATGTTTAGATTTAGAAGAGCGAGAATAACAGGAATGTAGAGCTAATGGATGGCTAGGGGCAGGGAAAGTTATCAGACCGAGGGGAGAGGAGAGTAATGTGCTACCTGAAGACACGAGGATAATCGGGTAGACAAAGATAACCGTTCAGACTACAAGAGGTGAAGCTTAGGCAGCCAAGCGGAGAGAACTGTTGTCTGTTCTTCAGTTTCAAGCAGAATTACCTTCATGATAAAATGACTCGCTCACCGCTTCAGAGAGCATTTCCTCCCCCTCCTGATTTGGTGTGAGGCCCAACTCTCCCCTGACATACACTTTGACTCCTATAGCCTCCTGAATGGAGGCTTAGAATTTTTCTGAGTCCCTTGCTCCAAGGAGCTGGCAGACAGGTGGCCAGCACTGTCCCAGGACCCCACGCTGCTTCCAGACCAGTACCCTCTACATTCACGCCATCCGGCTATTCTGTTCTCCGCACTTCCCTGTCACTGCTCCCACCAAAGCCTTGATGACTATTTCAAATTCACTGAATACTTTGGTGCCTGGCTTGATTTAAGTTCTTTCTCTCTTCTCTACACTCTGCCATCTTCCTGGATGATATCCTTATGGACCACCCATCTTAGATCTGATGACTTCATCTGATTCTCCTCTCACCAGAGTCGCTTGTGACCCAGGTATTACACCTAAGGGAGACTTCTCGGCCCTTAACGAGCTTTTTCTGTCTCTGGCAGTTGATCCCATTGGCCTTTCCCACCTCTGGTTTTCCTACGACTGGTCTCTGTTAGGTCTTCTATCTCTCTGGATGTCTTCACCTCCTTCCTTGAGCTTTCTTTCTGTAAGTCCTGGTAACCCTCCAAAGTTCTCTCATCACATTGCTTTGTACTCATCTGTGGATGATCTCTTCCACTCCCATGGTTTCAATTACTATCAATACACTTATGACTCCCAAATATCTCCCTCCAGCCCAGCTCTCTCCCTCAAGCCCCAAACCCATATATGTGACTATTTACTGAGCATTTCCACCTGCATATCCTTCCAACACTTCGATTTCAATATTTTCAAACCAAACTCACTATCTACAACCTCAAGCTAGCTTGAATTCTATATTATTGTTATTGACTTGTGTATAATTATTAGCATCACTATGAACACTTGAATTCAATTATTTATTTATTTATTTATTTATTTATTTATTGCTGAGGAGGATTTGCCCTGAGCTAACAACCACTGCCAATCTTCCTATTTTTATGTGTGAGCCACAACCACAGCATGGCCACTTACAGAGGAGTGGTGTTGATCCACACCCAGGAACCAAGCCCAGGCCCCTGAAGCAGAACATGTCAAACTTAACCACTAGGCCACCGGGGCTGGCCCGAATTCACCGTTCTTATCACTATTTTTAAAAATAAGCTTTTTGTTGCAGTGTAAGATACACGCAGAAAAACTTACAAACCATAAGTGTGCAGCTCAATGAATTATCACCAAATGAACACACTCAGGTAATTATCCAGGTCTAGAGGTGAAGCATTCATCAGCCTCTCAAGGACCCACCTTGCACACTTTCCCAATCACTTATTCCTCCCTAAAGATAATCAATATATTGATACTACCTAACACCATAAATTAGTTTTGTGTGCTTTTTAACTTTATAAAAATAGAGCATGTATTCTTTTGTGTCGGGCTTCTTTTGCTTGACACCATGTTTGTGAGATTCATCTAAGTCACCGCTCTAGTGTAATTCATTCATTTTCATGCCTGTATAGTAATCCATTCTATAAATAAACCATAATTAATTTGTCCATTCTACAACTGATGGACATTTAGGCTGTTACTAGTTTGAAAATATCATGGATAATGCTATTTTGAACATTTCAGTGTCTACATTTTAGAACATATACCTCTTGGAGCTTCTGTCCCTGGGTCTGTCATTTTCAATTCTTTAATTAATGACATCAAATCCATGAATCACACAAGTACATTAGCAAAGTCAAAATTCAAAAAGCTGTTGGGGCTGGCCCCGTGGCCGAGTGGTTAGGTTCGGGCGCTCCGCTGCAGGCGGCCCAGTGTTTCGTTGGTTCGAATCCTGGGCGTGGACATGGCACTGCTCATCAAACCACGCTGAGGCAGCATCCCACATGCCACAACTAGAAGGACCCACAATGAAGAATATACAACTATGGACCAGGAGGCTTTGGGGAGAAAAAGGAAAAAATAAAATCTTAAAAAAAAAAAAAATTCAAAAAGCTGTTGATATGTTCTAGTAATTGGCCAAAACTCATGAAGTTAAATTTAACAGGCATAAATGTAAAATTTGACATTTAGCTTTAATAAATGTATCATTGTACACAACATCAGTTAAAACTGAAAAAGATCTAGATACCAGTAATAGGAAAGTGGTTAAGTAAATTGCTATTAATATTCTAAATGGAATACTAAATATTACCCCAAAATGAGAATTTTGAAAGTAGTTTAAGCACCAGAAAAATGTTTCTGATACATTGCATAAAAAACCATGAATGTGCATATATGTTATGACTATAACTTAGGATAATTATACATGGCAAAACTTTGAAGAAATTTAAAAAGTACTAGAAATAAGATTAGAGATTAAATTTACTTTCAAAATCACCCTTGATATTTTTATGATGCTATTTCACTGAAAATTAAAAATAGACATTTTAAAAATTATTGGACGTATGTGGGTAGGGGCAGGGAAGCAGTGATGTGAAATCTAGATGCTTCACCTCTCTAACCCACTTGGGGATAAAAATGCACCAATCTTGTAGGTCATTATGAAGGATAAAAGTTGTCAAAGCCCAATCAGCATCGGAAACTCCCCTGCTGCTGGCCCTGGGAGGCGTGAAGGGCACTATGGGCGTGATATCAGAAGAGTCCACGGAAGAAAGACCCTGGGAAGATGTGAGGGGCATGTTCATGACAGGAATTTTTCTCTTCCTAGTAAAAGCCAATCCAACCAACCAACAAAACCCTCCGTAGCATGAAAGTTGTGGAGAAGACAGGGAGGATGCAAAATGGCAGCATCACAAAGGTGTGGAAGGTGTGGTGCAGGGCAGAAAAGAGACTGTGGTTCCTGCTGGAGCCGCCATGGCAGCTGCAGAGCGAGTCAGTTGCTCAGGGACCAGTAAAGGTGGGCAAGCTGGCCGCAGAGGGTGTCCCAGCAGCAGATGCTCTGGGTGACCAGCACTCTCCAGCCAGCGCTTGAGTCTCCGCCACCAGCTGTATGTTTGTGGAGCTGTGCATCCAAAATAGGGGCTCTAGGAGACTTTTAGCCTTGATGATTTGTAACCTATGAAATGAATGTTTGCTATATATTTTCTCCATAACTAAACCCCTTTCTACAAGTTACACCAATAGCGTATGTATTATGGTTGGGCACATTGAGCAGCGAGTCCCATCAGTGCCACCTCTAGGATGGCGATCATCCTTAAACTGGTAATCTGTCTTAGAGAGCTCTGTGACTTTGAACTTGAAGAATGCTCCTCTTTATCCTGCTGTATTCATTTCAATCTCTGTCTAGAATGTCTGCAGTATATTTACTCCTATCTGTGTGTAATATAACAAACAAACAGAAAGATTTTTGAAATAAAGGTATGATTTAACAATTTGTAAACCACATCCCTGTGTAACCTACCTGTGTCAAGACGTAGAACATTACTAACACCTTAAGAACGTTTCCTGATTGTAACTCCTCCCACCCCCCAGGGGTAAATACAAACTTAATTTTTAAGTTTCTGCCTTTCTTTATAGTTTTACTCCTAAAAACTGTTTAACTTTGCCTTAAATTTTTTTTTTTGAGGAAGATTCGCCCTGAGCTAACTATTGCCATTCCTCCTCTTTTTGCTGAGGAAGACTGGCCCTGAGCTAACATCCATGCCCATCTTCCTCTACTTTAAACGTGGGACGCCTACCACAGCGTGGCTTGCCAAGCGGTGCGGTACCCACACCTGGGATCCAAACCGGTGAAGCCCGGGCCACTGAGAAGTGGAACGTGCAAACTTAACTGCCGCACCACCGGAGCGGCCCCAGCCTTAAAAATTTTTATCTAAGTTACATCATACAGTATGTGTCCTGTACTGTTTGGCTCTCTTCACTCAATATTATGTCTTTAAGATTCATCTTCTACGTGTCATGTAGCTGTACTTTTTCCCCCTGTTTCTCTCGGGATAGCATTTCATAGTATGAATATAACACAATTTGTCATTTATTCCAGTCTTGAGAGACATTTAGGTCCTTTCCAGTTTGAAGCTATTATTCCTACTGCTATGAACGTTCTTCAATATGTATCCTGGTGCACATAAGCATATGTTTTATGGGGACATATACCTTGGAGAAGAATTGCTGGGTCATAAATTATGCATGTCTTCTATTTTACTAGATGACGTCAATCTGCTTTCCATGGTAATTGTGCCAACTTACACCTCCACCATCAGTGTATCAGAGTTCTTGCTGTTTCATGTCCTTGCAACACTTGGTGGTGCCTCTCTAGTGAGTGTATGGTGGTATGTCAGTGGGGTTTTAGTGCACATTTCTCTGCTAACTAACTAGCTTGAGCATCTTTTCACGTTTGTCTCTTTGGGTTTCTCTTTTGTGGGGTGCCTGTTCAAATCTTCCGGCCATTTTTTATTGTGTTGTCTGTTTTTGTTTACTTTTTGATTTGCAGGTTTGTAGGAGTTCTTTACATGTTACGGATATGAGCTCCTTTTTGGTTAGACCCATTGTAAAAAGTTGTTCCCACTTTCTGGCTCTCCTTCTCTCTCTTAGTGGTATACTTTAGTGAACAGACGTTCTTAGTTTTAGCGTCGGCACCTTTTTCAAACTTCTTTTTTTTTTAATGGAAAGTGCTTTGGTATCTTGTTTAAGAAATCTTTCCAGATCCAGAATTCATAAAGGTATTCTCCTATATGATCTGCTAGGAGCCTTGTTGTTTTTGCTTTTCCCATTTGATCTATGATCCACCTGAGAAGGATTTCTGTGTATAGTTTATTAGCTGATTTTTAAACGGTTCTTCTACGTTTCAGTGAAACTGAGCTTCAGCACCCTTGCTGCTACAGACCCTACATTTGACGGTAATCAAGATGGGAAGTCCACCAAATAGCTAGACAGAGGAGTGACCTACCAGGTCTTTAAAATACCAAAAACAATTTATACGTACCATACAATTTATACATGCAATCCACGCATACATACAAAAGATAATATAGATAATTATCTATCAAGAATAGAAAAAGGTATCCATTTACAAGGAAGTGGATAAATACGGTGGTGAAGGTGACTATGTTTTGAGAGAAGGAAGAAAACAGGAAATCTGAAGGACTAGTTGACAAAGAAGTTGGTGGGTGTGGTGGACATCTGTTGATTTTCCTCTCCAGAGTGATAACCCTCTTCTAAAAGCCTTACTAGAACGTATGTTTCAGGAGATCAGGGCCTTGTCAGTCTTGTTCCTCACTCTGCATTCTCCACATTTAGCACAGCGCCTAACACAGTAGAAGCACTCAATGAATATTTGTTGAACGAATGAATGAATGAAATACTCCTTCTAATGTCACGGTTCAGGTGGGAGCTATCTTCTTTTTATATACCACGTGCACAGCCTTAATGATAATAATAGTGATAACTTTTGTTGCATGCTTACTAGTTGCTAGGTAAGATGCTAAATGATTAACACTCATCATCTTATTTATTCCTTGAAACCACCTTACAAGGTAAGCACCATTACTGCTCCCATTTTATAGATGAAGAAACCAAAGGCACAGAATAGTTAAATAAGCTGCATAAGGTGTACCCAGTAAGCATGAGAGTTGAAATTTGAAGCCAAATCATCAGACCACAGAGTTTATGATTTTAATCTCTCCCTTACATTGCCAGACTGATTGATCTAAGTATGAACTCCTAACTCTCCAAGCCGAACCAGTAATGATAACAGCTAATGATTATTGATTGCTTACCTTGTGATGGATACTACATAAAAATCTTTGTATCTTTTCTATAATTTAACCATCACACCAAACCTATAAAGATGATACCATTATTTTCCCCATTTTACAGATAAGGAAACTGAGGTAAAGGAGCCTGAAGTAACTTGCCTAAGATCACACAGCTGGTAGGCATGGGAGTCAGTATTTGGACCTCTTACCCACCACGCTATCAGTCTCTCCTAAGATCCTATATCCCTTCTTTCAGAAAGGAACACTTCAACGAGCAAGGCCAATCAGGGCCCTTCTCTGGGACTTTTGAACTTGAGACTATTCCTTCCTGGTGGGGGAAGACGTGAGGCTATGAGCCAATGACAGCCCTGACCCCTATGAGGTGGCAGATCTCATCTGCAGTAGAAGAGAGTGAAGCTGACTGACAGAAAAGCACATGAGAGATAAAGAGTGGAACACTAGCCTTTGGGATGCTCCTCAATAAAGAAGTCATTGTCTGACTCTTTAGTCCTCTTTCCCTCACTCTCCAGCTCTTCCTTTCATTATGGAGCTTTTCAATAAATTACTCCCTCCACTCCTTGTTCTTCTGCCTAAGCTAGTTCAGTCTGGGTTCTTGTCACTAGCAACCCGAAGAGTCTTTGCTAATGCAGAAGGACATGGTGCTCTCCCAGATGCGCTAACATTTACGAAAAAGCATCAGAGCACTTTGGAGTTTAACAAAAACTATATTTCCTGACTCTACCTTTGATGTATGAGTGAGGATGATGACTTTTATAAAAGTGCCCTCTGTGGGTTTATAAATGAATAATAAGTCTGATCTTGTTTTATCAAATGCTGCCACATATTGTGTACATCTTTCCGGTGAAGGGGATGACCTGGTAAGTACTCTTCTAAACTAAGCATTTTTCCTCTACCGGTTGATCTAATATGTCAAAATGCAGACTCTTTGCAATGGATAGCTCCTCGGGGCCAAATGGTCATGAGTCCTGGACTCTCACAAATAGATACCATGGTTATATTTCTTCATTAAGTTTTGAGACTATGCTTTATTTTCTTTATAGCTCTCTGAGTCTCAGTCTCCTTATCTACAAAATGAAGGATTGAACCACAAGGGTCCTTGAAGACCTTTAAGGTCCTTTTCAAACTCTGAGCTTGGTGATTGAAACTGAATCTGATATTAACTCAAGAGGCACTGGTGGTCATCTGATTCATTGGCCCTGATGTTGGCTTGAGTGAGATAATACTTGTCATTTCGCAATGTGGAGGTCTCTTTCTTAGTTCACCTCTTCAATGTCTAGTGTCGCATTTCTTCCAGGGTGTTCTTCAGGGTGGAACACTAGCCTTTGGGATGCTCCTCAATAAAGAAGTCATTGTCTGAAAACTCTATGTTGTATTCCCCTCAGAGATTCACAGTACACAGTAGCAATTAAACGTCCCGAGGAATTTTGTGGTAAAGAAACCTGTGTAACTTAATTTACCCTAAGATTTAAGATGCAGATTTAACATCTTCTCTCTAGGTCTATACAGCAGAGTAGATGTCATGACTGCCTCAGTGTGAGCATATTTGAAATGTAATATTGTTATCTTTAATTGTCCCACTTCAAGGGTGTAGGTTTTTGTGAATTAAAAGTGATCGTTTGGAGATTATGATTTGGTTTTATTACTAGGTACCATCATATTACTTCTTTACCTAAACTCTAAATGGCTGTAAAGATTCCCTTCAACTGACCAGAAGAGGGAAGCAGAGGACCTGGGATGGCATCTGAGGCCCCTGTCGTGACTTGGGAAATAACCTAAAATGAGGCAGCATCAGCCTAGGAGCTGGCCTTGGAAGGATTATCTCCCAAGCAGAGTGACCCATTCACATTTCAACCACATCACCTGCAGAACGTGAGGTCCCATTGTTGGAGGCCATCACCTCGCACTGTCATGTGTTTCCCAGAGCTTCTGTAGGAAACAAATTTCTTTAAAGTTGGGGAACACCAGGAGACCCAACAGGAAGAGACTGATGGAGACAGCAGAAAACAGTGAGGCACAGCTAGCAGAGGAGCAGCCCTTGAAGTCACAGCAACAATTCTCAAGAACTGGGTCCTCCTCACAGTTATGTGTTTGCTCTCTCTGATCCCTGTGAACAGCCACTGCTGGGGGCTCAGGCAGAGCAGTCACCTGCCAAGGCATTAGCCACAAGTGGTCTTAGAATGGCAAGTCTATTATCACCTATGTTGCTTGTTTTGGATGACAGAGTATTCTTTTGGGGTAGTATTGGGCTTGGGCCTAAGGCTGTGGACACCAAGTCCATTCTTGTCAGAGGTATGTCCTTGCCTATGGGGTCCACAGGAGAGAGAGATCATGCTCAGAGGAGAGGTCCAGGCAAACGCATGCATTTTATTATAGTATTTTGGCCTCAAACATTTATCTAGACCATTGAGAAGCTGGAAGCAACCACTGAAGGATTCTTTTTGCCTAATCTAAAGGCAAAACTCAACATTAAAAGTAGACCAAGGGACCTCCTTGCCACCTTTTCCCCTAAATTTATACCTCTTCCTTGGACTTCTAGATTTTAACTTCCTGATGGAAGAAAAAAAGATGAATCCAAGGAAAAGAATGTCAAGGAAAGGAGAGAGAAATGAGTTTCTCTTAATGATCCAGAACAGAGGTGGTATAAGCCACTGACTACAACCCTCTTAGCACACCAGAGGTACAAAAGAGACATTGCCAAAACACGTGCACTCAAGAGAAAAATGTGGCCAATAAAATACCTATGAACTTGACTTATCCTCATTACTCTTTTTATCACTCTCTTCCTTGGATGTGTGGGTGGGAATTAATGGGGAGGTGAAGTAGGGCGAATGGAGCAAGGAACACAGAGGAAACCATTTTCTTACTCCTCCTTCTTTCTCCTCCCACTTGCCGCCTCCTCTCCTTCTTTCTACTGTATTCCACCTCTCAGATCAGTTATAGACTTGAGGGTCCCTGTGTTGAAATGTCAGCACCCATGCTGTGTTCTCTTGCACTTTCTGCCTCCTATCTGTTGTTGATTCTGTAAGAATGAGAGGAGTTTGGTGTCACTTGATGATGTTCCCTTTCTTCTCCCCTCACCCAGGGAACCCAGGAATACCTGAGCCCTACCCTTTCAGTGTCCCTTCTTGACATTAGTTTCCCAAGGGAGTTCTGCACAAGGCAAGGAACAGCAGCAAATGAGAATCAATAGCTGAGCCAGTACCTGATAATTCTCAATGCAGGGTGTTCTGGTAAAAGATAGTGGGATCTTTTACGTCTCTTCAAATTGAAATTTTAGGCATATTGGCAAAGAGATCCAGGCCCTAAGAGGAATATTAAATTCACTCACCCTCTTAGTTGAGGAAGAGATAAGAGATCTTATGTTTTCTTATCACAAGGAAATAGAAAGCAGAAAGTGCAAGAGAACAGGGCATGAGTGCTGACATTTCAACATAGGAACCCTGCCCAGTAATAACTGGGGTCCAGTCAAAACCTTGGACTGTAACCAGTTTACAGTGGGGGAGAGTGGAGGGAGCTACAGGAGGTGTGAGCAGAAGCAGAATCTCCCCCTTGTATGGAGAGGAAATTTTCTGCATGGTTTTTAATATCTGAAAAGAAGTCATTATAGATTTTTGACTCCTAGGAAGGAAACCAATATTTACTGAAGATCTGTCATGCCTTACATTGTGCTAGCAAGTTTCCTCATAGTATCCGTTGGGTTTCTTTAGTTGTAAGTAACAAAAACTATTCTGACCTATTTAAAGCAAAAGAGGAATCTATTTAAAGGATATTGGATAATTCATAGAATTGCTAGTCATAAAGGGCAATCAGACTCAGATACTGTGTAGTCAAAATCAATTCCAAAAATCAAATTATCCTCTCTTTGGCTAGGGGAAGACCATTCAAGTTAGTTCCTGAGTCCTTTGAAATGACAACTTCAATAACTTTCTTATTCCCTAGGATGACAAGATAGTCTATGCCCAGCTTGTGTATTTCTCTTTTCAGGCCTGGAATCAGACGTTCTCTAAGGAGCTCTGGTTTGTTTTAATAGGAAATGGTTTTTAGAGACTATAATCTGGGCACTAGTGGTCTCATTGCCAGTGGGTTGGCCTTTGTTTATTGGCCTTTTCAAAGGATAGATCTAATATGCATATTTATGTAATATATATTATATGTTATATTCATATTACTATAAGCTAATTATAGAAAATATATAATTTATAATTATAATATAAATTGATATTAATATAAAATACGTCATGAACTCAAACTGATAGTTCCAACCCAAACTCAGGACCATAAAGTTTTTACTTAGCCTTATTCATCTTACATCTGTATTTCCTTTCTTTTATATTGGAAATTTCAATTCTCAGTGGTACCTATTATGGACTCAGTTGTATCCTTTCAAAATTTGTATGTTGAAGCCCTAACTCCCAATGTGACTGCATTTGAAGAGAGGGCCTTTAGGGAGGTAGTTAAGACTGAATGAGGATATAAAGGTAGAACTCTAGTCTGATAGGACTTGTGTCCTTGTGAGAAGAGTAAGAGACACAAGATCTGTCTCTCTCTCTCTCTCTCTCTCTGCGTGTGCATAGAGGAAAGGTCACGTGAGGACACAGCAAGACCATGGCTGTCTACAAGCCAGGAAGGGAGGTCTCAGCAGAAACCAATCCTAATAGCACCTTGATCTTGGACTACCAGCCTCCAGAACTGTGAGGAAAATAAATTTCTGTTGTTAAGCCACCCTGTCTGTGGTATTTTGTCATGGCAACCCTAGCAGACTAAGACAGCACCATAATTACTCATTTGCTTTATCCCGCAATGCACACACAATAACACCATTCTGCCACTAACCATATGATTACTGTAAAAAGTTTAGAATTTTTAATGCAATACTTTTTGTTCGTAGAGTATATACTACTAGAGCTATATAGTCGAATTACTATATCTTAAAGTCACTTTGACTAGTTTTTTCCCATGTGATTATGCCACTATTTCGATAAAAGTTAGGATTGTTTCCTTTTACTTTTCCCTTTTAGGAATTGCTTTTTAAATTTGTTTCATAATTATGTAAAATATTACATGATTCTAAGTTTAAATCTACAATGCATGTTTTACTTATAGAATTCTATTATTACCCTCCATATGCCCAATTACAATCCTGTTTTTCCAGAAGATTTAAAATACATTTAGGTGACGTATAGTCACTTCTGCCACAGTGGTAATTTGTGTTTGCTCTCTGCTTACTTTTAACATTTTATTTTTCTTTTGTATTTTATAATTTACTGTAATGTATCTAGTTGTAGATTTATTTTTATCCTGCTGAAGAGTTAGTGTGCTTCTTGAATCTAAGATTTATGTTTTTATCAATTGTGAAAATTTCACAATGATTTTCTCTTCAAATATTTCTTCTCTCCCACTTTTCTATAACCTTTCCTTTTGGAACTACAACTAATTGCTCCTTCACAGTCTATCTTTCCTGACTCTCAATTTCTTTTTCATATTTTCTATTCCTTTATCACTTTGTGTTATATTCTGGTTAATTTTCTCAGATTTACCTTCCAGTCCACTAATTACTTCTTCACTAGTGTTTAAATCAGTAATTTAATTTTTCCTTTGACTTTTGATTCCATTACTAGATTTTTATTTTATAGAACTTTTTAAAAAATTATACTTCCATTTATGTCTTAATCATTTAAAAAATGCTTATTTTATAGTCTCTTCAGATTGTACTATTGTCTAAAATTTGCAAAGCTGTATTCTACTATTTGTTGAGTTTACTGACTTTCCTAAATAGTGACTGGTTTTGTCACATGGTAATTTTTTATTGTAAGGTGATCTTTAGTGAGGGGTATTGTCCTCCTTTGGACTCTCTTTGTGTTCTAGATCAGAGATTGGCAAGCTTTTCCTATACAGAGATAGATAGTAAATATTTTAGTCTTTGTAGGTCACATATAGTTGCTATCTCTTCTTCTTCTTCTTCTTCTTCTTCTTCTTCTTCTTCTTCTTCTTCTTCTTCTTCTCCTCCTCCTCCTCCTCCTCCTTCTCTTCCTTCTCCTTCTACCACCCTTTGAAAATGTGAAGAACATTCTCAACACACAAGTCATACAAAAGCAGGCCATGGGCAGTATTTGGCCCCTGGGCCACAGTACTGGGTCATAGTTTGCCAACTACCACTCATGATGTTGGAAGTGTGTGCTTCCATCTGCTGAGAGTCCCAGAGATTTGCTATCCTCAAAACCAATTTTACATTAATTTATTGACTTGGGGATGCCTACACCACCTGGGTAGTGTACATTTGGGTTCCACACTTATGCAAAACACAGGCCTAAGGTTTTGGTTTCTAAAAGAAGAGATTTCCCTCTAATCAGAGTCCTGGGAAGATTCAAATTTCCTTATTGCTTTTCTGGTCCAGGGAATGGAATGTTTCTTGTTCCTAGTTCACTAGGGAGCACCCTTGGAGGTCCAAATTTTATACAACGATATTAGTCACACCCTCACACCTTTGGCAGACCCCAAAACGTCTATTCTCTCTCTAACGGACAAAAACTGCTGATTTTTGGCCATAAGAAGCCAATGTTGGGGTCCCATACCTCTCTCCCCCATCCCCAAGTCATCACTACATCAACTTATAATTCTAGCTTTATTTCATTGAATATATCGATTTCATTGATTATGTACCTAGTTTTTTCTTTCTTTCTTTGGAGCCCAGCTATTATTTAAATTGTATGTGTTATATGTCATCTACTATTTCTCTGTGTTGAGTGAAACAAGTGGTCCAAGTTAGCTTATTCCTCCAAGTTGTCAGAGTAATTCTTAATCAGAAAATGTGTTGAATTTTATCAAAAGTCTTTATTCATCCATTGTGATTATAAAATAGGCCTTACTCGTTTAAAAAAAAGATATATCATGTTATATTATATATATTTTTTCTAATTCTAAATTATCTTTGCATTTCCGGAATGAAGGTTTCTTGGTTGTGATGCATGAGGCATTTAATACACTGTGAATTCAATTTAGTAGGTTTATGATTCCAGATGCATAAATAGGATTGGTCTAAAGTTTGACATGCTTTTCTTTTTCTTTCTGTTTTTGTCAGATTTGGTATTAGAGTAATCTTAGTTCAGTCAAAAAATGGGGAGTTTTCAAATTAAAGAAGAAATCAAATTTTATCTGGAGACAAATGAGAATGAGAACACGACATACCAAAACATTTGGGATGCAGCAAAAGCAGTCCTAAGAGGGAAATTCATCGCAATACAGGCTCACCTCACTAAACAAGAAAAAACTCACATAAGCAACATCAAACGACACCTAACAGAACTAGAAAAAGAAGAACAAACAAAGCCCAGAGTCAGTAGAAGGAGGGAAATAATAAAAATAAGAGCAGAAATAAACGATATTGAAACAAAAAAGACAATAGAAAGGATCAATGAAACAAAGAGTTGGTTCTTCGAAAGAATTAGCAAAATTGACAAACCCCTAGCCAGACTCACCAAGAAAAGAAGAGAGAAATCGCAAATTAATAAAATTAGGAATGAGAGAGGAGAAATCACAACAGATACCAATGAAATACAAGGGATCATAAGAGAATACTATGAAAAACTATATGCCAACAAATTGAACAACCTGGAAGAAATGGACAAATTCCGAGACTCCTACAACCTCCCCAAACTGAATCAGGAAGAAATGGAGAATCTGAATAGGCCAATCACAAGTAAAGAAATAGAAACAGTAATCAAAAACCTCCCCAAAAATAAGAGTCCAGGACCAGACGGCTTCTCTGGAGAATTCTACCAAACATTCAAAGAAGACTTAATACCTATTCTCCTCAAACTGTTCCAGAAAATTGAGAAAGATGGAGTACTTCCTAACACATTCTATGAAGCCAACATCACTCTGATCCCCAAACCTGACAAGGACAACACAAAGAAGGAGAACTACAGGCCGATATCACTGATGAACATAGATGCAAAAATCCTCAACAAAATTTTGGCAAACCGAATACAGCAATACATCAAAAAGATTATACACCATGATCAAGTGGGATTTATACCAGGGACACAGGGATGGTTCAACATCCGCAAGTCAATCAACATGATACACTACATCAACAAAATGAAAAACAAAAACCACATGATCATCTCAATAGCTCAATAGATGCAGAGAAAGCATTTGACAAGATCCAACACCCATTTATGATAAAAACCCTCAATAAAATGGGTATAGAAGGAAAGTACCTCAACATAATAAAGGCCATATATGACAGACCCACAGCCAACATCATACTCAATGGACAAAAATTGAAAGCCATCCCTCTGAGGACAGGAACAAGACAAGGGTACCCACTTTCACCACTCCTATTCAACATAGTACTGGAGGTGCTGGCCAGAGCAATTCAGCAGGAAAAAGAAATAAAAGGAATCCAAATAGGTAACGAAGAAGTAAAACTCTCGCTGTTTGCAGACGACATGATCTTATATATAGAAAACCCCAAAGAATCCATAGAAAAACTATTAGAAATAATCAACAACTACAGCAAAGTAGCATGGTATAAAATTAACGTGCATAAATCAGTAGCATTTCTATACACTAACAATGAACTAACAGAAAAAGAACTCAAGAACTCAATCCCATTCACAATCGCAAAGAAAAGAATAAAATACCTTGGGATAAACTTAACCAAGGAAGTGAAGGATCTATACAATGAAAACTACAAGACTTTCTTGAAAGAAATTGACGATGACATAAAGAGATGGAAAGACATTCCATGCACATGGATTGGAAGAATAAACATAGTTAAAATGTCCATACTACCTAAAGCAATCTACAGATTCAATGCTATCCCAATCAGAATCCCAAGAACATTCTTCACAGAAATTGAACAAACAATCCTAAAATTCATATGGGGCAACAAAAGACCGCGAATTGCTAAAGCAATCCTGAGCAAGAAAAACAAAGCCGGCGGAATCACAATCCCCGATTTCAAAACATACTACAAAGCTACAGTGATCAAAACAGCATGGTACTGGTACAAAAACAGGTCCACAGATCAATGGAACAGAATTGAAAGCCCAGAGATAAAACCACACATCTATGGACAGCTAATCTTCGACAAAGGAGCAGAGGGCCTACAATGGAGAAAGGAAAGTCTCTTCAACAAATGGTGCTGGGAAAACTGGACAGCCACATGCAAAAGATTGAAAATTGACCATTCTTTTTCACCACACACCAAAATAAACTCAAAATGGATCAAAGACCTAAAGATTAGGCCTGAGACAATAAGTCTTTTGGAAGAGAATATAGGCAGTACACTCTTTGACATCAGTTTCAAAAGAATCTTTTCGGACACTATAACTCCTCAGTTGAGGGAAACAATAGAAAGAATAAACAAATGGGACTTCATCAGACTAAAGAGCTTCTTCAAGGCAAGGGAAAACAGGATTGAAACAAAAAAACAGCTCACTAATTGGGAAAAAATATTTACAAGCCACTTATCCGACAAAGGGTTAATCTCCATAATATACAAAGAACTCACACTGCTTAACAACAAAAAAACAAACAACCCGATCAAAAAATGGGCAGAGGACATGAACAGACATTTCTCCAAAGAAGATATGAATATGGCCAATAGACACATGAAAAGATGTTCATCATCGCTAATCATCAGGGAAATGCAAATCAAAACTACACTAAGATATCACCTTACACCCGTTAGATTGGCAAAAACATCCAAAACCAAGAGCGACAAATGTTGGAGAGGTTGTGGAGAAAAAGGAACCTTCATACACTGTTGGTGGGAATGCAAACTGGTACACCCACTATGGAAAACAGTATGGAGATTTCTCAAAAAGTTAAAAATAGAAATACCCTATGACCCAGCCATCCCATTACTGGGTATCTATCCTAAGAACCTGATATCAGAAATCTCAAGAGTCCGTTGCACCCCTATGTTCATTGCAGCATTATTTACAATAGCCAAGATGTGGAACCAGCCTACATGTCCAGAAACTGATGATTGGATAAAGAAGATGTGGTATATATACACAATGGAATACTACTCAGCCATAAAAAAAGACAAAATTGGCCCATTCACAACAAGGTGGATGGACCTCGAGGGTATTATGTTAAGCAAAATAAGCCAGTCAGAGAAAGATGAACTCTATATGACTCCACTCATAGGTGGAAGTTAGTATATTGATAAGGAGATCAGATCGGTGGTTACCAGGGAAAAGGGGGGGTGGGGGGAGGGCACAAAGGGGGAAGTGGTGTACCCACAACATGACTAACAAAAATGTACAACTGAAATCTCACAAGGTTGTAATCTATACATTATATTAATTATAACTATTAACTATATCTATTAATTATAACATTAATTAAAAAAAAAAAGAAGATTAGCACCTGAGCTAAAAAAAAAAAAAAATGGGGAATTTTCTATGTTTAGTTTTATATTTATATGTATTTTAAAAATTCTTGATTAGAGGCTTATCTTTTATACTTTTCCTCCAAAATAACTATATCTTGGATCTTTTTCATCAATCCTGCTCTTTTTTTCATTTTTGGATTAATTTATATTAGTTGTTATCTTTATTTTTCCTGTCTCCTTTTTAAATTCACGTGGTGAATTCTTCTTCATGTTCAGGTCTCAGCTTCAATGCCATCTCGGAGAGGCCTTCTCAACCAAAAGTAGCATATCAGCCACACCAGTCACTCTCAGTCACTATTCTGTTCTATTTTCATTAAAGCAAGTATCATTCCCTGATATTTTCTTGTTTGTTCATGTACTTGTTTATTAGCTGTCTTCCCCCAATTCGGTGGTAGCACATAAGCCCATGAGAACAGATCT
This sequence comes from Equus caballus, assembly GCF_041296265.1. Classification (NCBI taxonomy): domain Eukaryota; kingdom Metazoa; phylum Chordata; class Mammalia; order Perissodactyla; family Equidae; genus Equus; species Equus caballus. The sequence continues at coordinate 57,209,135 of NC_091688.1, forward strand.
TGTCTTCTCAGTGCTGTAGATCCTGCTCTTAGAACAGTGTCTAGCATCTAGTAGGCAATCTACAAGTGGTTATTACATGAATGCGTGAAAAGTGTTCTCATTTCGTTGTTCTAAAGATAGCCTATATCTATAATTTTCATTTCCTTTTGTCATAATAACTTTTGGGGAGTTTGCCTTCTACTTTAAGTGGATGGTTTATGGTTTACTTGTTTAATTTCCAGTTTTATTACTTTCTGATGTGATAAAATAACTCATTTAATTTGTCTTGAAATTTATTGAGTTCATCTTTGTGTCTTATTTATGATCACTTTTTGTAAATGTTCCACAGAAGCTTAAAAAGATGGCATATTTTCTCTTTATAAAAGAAGAATCTTATCATTATTTGGATTGTCTGTCTTTGACAATTTTTGTTTATTTCAGCTGTCAAAGTTTGAGATATAGGTGTTTAAAAGTCTCCCACAAATATTGTATTTCAAGCATTTTTTCTTACGTTTCTAGCATACTTTGTTATTGTCACAGAAAGTTTCCAGCTGTTAGATCTTTACTGTGAAGTTGTACCTTTGTTCAGGATAAAATGCTCTTCTTTGACCCACTTAATGCTTTTTGACATGAACTCCATTTGTCTGAAATAAGCCAACCCCAGCTCTCTTTGTCTGTCTTTGTCTGAAGAGAGAATCCGGGAACTCTGGCCGAGAGCTCTGAGGGCTCCAGGAGCCCCTTTCCTGACGTGCCCGAAAGGTTAAAATGATAACCCGAGGGCCAGCTGAATTCAAAAGGGGATTTAAGGCAGTGTACGTTTCAAATGCTTCTCTTGTAGGAGAAAAAAAGAGAGTATATTGGTGAATCCTCCAGGAATGCTGAAATTACAACTTTACTAGAGCCAGAAATTGCACACCTGTCATCCAGCTCAGAAATGTCCCACAATGTCCAGACATCAAGACTGTCTCCAAAGTGCCTGCAGGTGGGATCCACCCGAGACTAGGTAATTGACTGTTTTGTGAAAATGACACTGACTGTGATTTGAGGTAGCCAGACAGGTTCCTACACGTAGCTAAGGGAGCAGGGTAAGGAGCAAGTGTGGGATGGCCCAGGTGCCTGGGCAGGGAGCTCTATTTCCCTCAGACTTCCTTGTTTAGTTTGGTTAGCAGTGGTTTGAGACATCCTCATCCATTCCCACCTAATCCTAGTTCTGGTACTGAGGTGTGGGAGTGGAAGACGCCTGTGAAAGTTCATAACACTCTCGTGATGGGGCAGAGCCCTGAGAAGTTGTCATTCTCCATGAAACAAAACCAAAACCAATTTTCATGTTTGATTTCACAGCATGTGAATATGGTGGCAAAATAAGAAGGAAGCAACAGGGGCCGGCCCAGTGGCATAGTGGTGAAGTTTGTGCACTCTGCTTCTGTGGCCCAGGTTGCATAGGTTCATATCCCGGGCACGGACCTACACACTGCTCATCAAGCCGTGCTCTGGCGGTGTCCACATACAAAATAGGGGAAGATTGGCACAGATGTTAGCTCAGCGACAATCTTTCTCAAGGAAAAAGAGGAAAATTGGCATCAGATGTTAGCTCAGTGACAATCTTTCTCAAGGAAAAAGAGGAAAATTTGGCAACAGATGTTAGCTCAGGGCCAATCTTCCTCCCCCCCAACCCCCCCCCACCAAGTGGAAGCAACAATGTAGTAGCAGAACCCTGGCTGAGTGGCAGGAGACCTGTGTGTGATTCCCTGTCACTGTCACTGACTTGCCGTATGTTACTTTTCGTTATGTGAAAAATGGACACGAGCAGGGCGGGGAGACACCTCATGTCTCAAGCACCTTCTGCAAGTGGATGAGAAAAATGTGTTAGTTTGTAAAGTGTTGGGAGGTGTTTGGAAGCAAAATGCAGTTAAAAAAAAAAAAAGCAAAACAGCACAACTGAGCTGTAGTGAAAATTGTGACCTGACGCCCAGATGAAGGGCCGGCTGTCCCAGCTGCTGGGAGTGCTCCTGGCGGAGGACCCTCAGCTGCCTCCCCTGCAGAGAGCCTCCCCCGCCCCTGCCTCGGGTGGCCCACACCCAGTGACTGACCAGGGAGGGGGTATAAAGTTCTCGTCCTTTTGCTCCAACTCAGGAAACTCTGAAGGTCAGCCTGGGTCCAGAACTCCCACAGGAGCCTTCCGAGGCCTTTGCTGAGGTGCCAGAGCCAGACTGCTTTTAGGTGAGCCCAACTGCCACACGGGCAATTGTGGAATATAGCAGGGATATTTATCTCTGCAAAGTTCTTTCTACAGAAATTTGAGCATATCCTAGTAGACGTATACCTCCCTTTAAGAAAACACACTTTGAAAATGTGGCTTTTTAAAAGTTAAATTGGAGGGAAATTCTCACAATAGTTACCATGAATTTAACACTTAATGTGCATCAGATCTTGCTAAGTGCTTTATGTCTGTCAGCTCACTTGATTCTTAGAAGGAATTTCTGAGGCTGATACTAACGTTAGTTTCATTCTACAGCTGTGGGAACCCAGCTTAGAAAGGCTAAGTGATTTACCCAAGTTCACATCTAGGAGGTGGTGGGCTAAAATTTGAAACCCAATTCTGTCTGACGCCAAAAAACTGGCTAATTAACAACCACACAATACCACCTCTTAAAATTATGCTACAGCTTGCTTCCCTGTAGTTCCTGTAAATAATGAATTCTTTTGTAGCACTGAGAATTGGATTTGCAAAAAAAAAAAAAGAAAAGGGAGGGGGAGGATATACTGTGTGTTCTGGAAAAAAGGGACGCCTGGCGCTGCATAAACATTAAACCCTCCCTCTGGGTCCATTTTCTTCCATGTCCATGAAAAGAACTGGAAATAGAATAAGAAGAATGTTTCAATATTTAAATACACCCAGAATTTATAAAATATTCAGGATATAAGGGTCCACAGAAAATAGGCCTAATCTGTTGCCCGAGAGGTAGGGGGCTGTCTATAACTTCAACAATCTCTTTGGTTTACGCAGACAACGTCAAGCAAAATAACTTTTAGTGCATCTTTTTTTTTTTTTTTTTTTAATCTCTTCAAAGAGAGGTAATTCTGTCAAGGCCCTTTTTAACGTGTCAGCCCCTCCTGTCTGAGCCCTGCGTGTGTCCCTCCATCCTAACGGTGCCCACCATGGGCTGTGCCCTTTGAAGCCCTGTTTGCCTCAGCAGTCGTTTCCACTGAAGAAACCCAACTCTGACCCTTCAGCAAGTAGAAGCACACTTGTCTGCTTTCCCACGACAGCACTAAGACCCCCTCGTACCAAGCACCATGGTCAAGCAAGCATCCTTCATCTCAATTCCTTTCCATCCTTGCTGGGAATTTAAGTACCACCCAAAGCACTAGTTGGGCAGCATTCCAAGGAGTTTTCAATCATATTTAAGCCCCCATGTCCCCCTATCAGGCATTGCAGGCCAGATCCCAATCTCAGCCACGTCATTCACGTATACCTGACTGGCTGAGAAAGAGCAGAACAAAACTCTCAGGTCACAGGCCATGTTCTTCTATCAGACAATCCGAGCTGTTCCTGGAAGGGAGTTCATCTCCCAGACCAAACAGCCCAGGCCTCCTGGCAGAGTCTATGCTTTCCTCTGCACGTGCTCACAACCCTGGCCGTGCCCTGACATCCTCCAAGACTCTCCAGAGTGGTTTGAGCAGCCTTCTGCGTCCATTCTTTCCATTCGTCCAGCCCCACAAAGATAGGTCAGGGTGCTGTGTAATGCTAACACAGAACGTTCAGCACGGATCATGGAGCCACAGAGGACACTGTGCCAGAAACTAGGCGCGATGGAGGGTGATGCTGGCTCTGCTTTAGAGAGCTTTCTGGGTGGAGCTCTGACCCAGAACCTTCAGGTCTTCATGATTCTGTGTTATAATAATGGCAGTCCTAACTTTTATTGAGTATTGATTATGTGCCTGGCAGTGTTCTAAGTGCTTCACCTATGTTATGTCACTTAATCTTCCCAAGAATGCTATGAGACAGGCCAAATAGCAGCCTCATTTTGTGGATGAGGAAACTGAGGTGGGAGAGTTGCCTTGCCCAAGGCCACGGAGAGGCACTGAGCCCAATTCACATGGTCTGTCTGACCCACTGCCATGCTGCAGATGCTGCAGGCCAAGGGCTGTACTGTGTGTAGCCTGCCAGGGTTTTAAAAGACACTTAAAATGTGAGCCGATATTTAAAATACAAGAAACTCCACCTATAAACACACACAAAATTCTAGCATGTCTTAATAAATGGATATGTCTGGCAACATTGGGCCCTCAGTCCCAGAGGCTCCTGTCCACTGCAGGGGAGTCTAGCTACCTCGTTAGATGGAGCCCATGCTCCCCAGTTTCCACAGAACCTAGCTCAGCAGGCTGTTCCGTTCACATACCTGCATGACTCCCGTATGCTCCTGAATTGCCCAGTCCTGCTATACAGCCCCCTACTCCATGATTTTTGGGTGTCAGGTATATCCCTGACCTTGTACTGCCCTGGAAATAGAATTCTGGGCTAACACTCATGTCTCTGGTTGGTTAGAAACAGAGAACCCAAGTGTAAGCTGGTGATGGTCTGGAGCAACATGGCCGGTAAGTTGTTTATGGTTAATTCCAAAGTCAGTTCATCTTCAAGGCGGATGGCAGGATGAAGGGATGGCATGGAAAGTGCTGAGAAGTGACTGTAGACCTGGAATCTACTCCAGGCTGTGATGCAGGTTAGTCATACAAGCCAGGTTGAATCACTTTTCTTCTCTGAAGCTGTATAAGGGAGAGATTGAAGTTAATGAATTGTAAGACCAGTGTCAGCTCTAACGCTCTTCTTTGCCACTGCTTGTAAGTCATATTTTCACATGAGAGGGACTGACTTTGGGAGCATATATTCCAGAGGTAAACGAGTGTTCTTAAATTGCCTTCAGCAGGTACAAATGAACAGGCAAGTAGCGAACAACTCTGGCTGGCTCAGGTTCAGAGCAGCTAAGAGGCCAGAGACCCAGCCCAGTGAAGAGAGGTGTGCCCTGAGTAACAGCAGCCATTTTGCATGCCAGAGCTTTCCTTTACATTAGTTCAAGGGTCAGGTGAAGGCTTGGTTCTTTATTATAGAAAACCATAATAATAACCACTGCAAACATTCCTTGCCAGAGCAAACATCACACCCCAAACAGTATCACTGGGAATGGTACTAGAGAGAATTTCACAATCTTTCAGTGCATTCAGAGGAACTATGTTGTTTTCTACTCTCTCGCTCTCTGTTTTTTGAGCACAAATCTTATCACAAAAAAGTGAACCTGCTTCTCAAATTAGAGTAGCCATGAAAATAAGTACTTAATAATAACACTGTCGTTAAAGAAATCAAGATAAGCCAAGAGATCAGACACGGGTGCAAGAAAACACCCTCATAATACATTTTTCTTACATGCTCTTTTGTACATCTGTGGGTCTCATAACTCCCTCTGGTCTATCGCCATCTCTGAGTGTAAATCTCATTGGCCTCTTAGAGCAAGCCCTACTTTCTCTTTGGCAAAGGTGATACACGCAACCTGATGTTCAGTTGCTTGTCTGAAAACTTGATCTCAGGCATGACTTCCCAGTGTCCCAGAAGCTTCGGCAGGTTTGAGGGTGGGTGTGGGGACCTATAGGAGAGATGTGGCTTCTTCTGAGGACCAGATACAAATTGAGGCTCCTGGAAGCCTCTATGAGGAATCCAACTCAATCTGGACAGAGCCCAGTGGCTTGACCTTATAGAACCTTGCCTCTATATCCAGAACCAGCTTGTGCTGGAGCAGTGAGTCTCCTAGAGCAGGCTTCTCAAACATTAATGTAAATACAAGCCACCTGGTAAGTGCACATTTTGATTCAGTAGGTCTGGGGTGTAGGCCAAGAGACAGTTTGCATTTCTAACAGGCTCCCTGATGATGTTGATGTTTCTGGTGCACGGACTGAATTTTGGGTTGCAAGGTCCTACAGTAGTGGTTCTCAAAGTGTGCCTCTAGGACCAGCAGCAACATCATCACCTGGGAACTTAGAACTGCAAGTTCCTAGGCCCACCCCAGATCTCCTGAATCAGAAACTCAGAATATGTAGCCAAGCAATCTGTATTTTAACAAATCCTCTAGGTGATTCTGATGCATGCTAGAGTTTGAAAACTCTTTCTGTACCACTGTTAGGGGTTGAATGGTGTCTCTCTCCAAAAGATATCCTGAAGTTTTAATCTCCAGTATCTGTGAATGTGACCTGATTTGCAAACAGGGTCTCTGCAGGTTAAATCTGGTTAAGATGAAGTCTTTAGGGTCGGCCCTAATCCAACATGACAAGTGTCCTTATAAGAAGATGACCATGTGAAGACACAGATGCGCAGGGAGAAGACGGCCATGTGATGACAGAGGCAGAAATTGGAGTGATGCATCTATAATCCAAGGAATGCCAAAGATGGCCAGAAAAAAGCCAGAAGCTTTAAGAGGCAAAGAAGAACGCTTCCCTACATGTTTTAGAGGGAGCATGGCTCTGCCAACACCTTGATTTTGAGCTTCTAGCCTCCAGAACTGTGACAATAAATTTCTGTTATTTTAAGCCGCTCAGTTTGTGGCACTTTTTAATGGCAGCCCCAGGAAACTCATACAGTCATGAACGGCTTTCCCTGCTCTGTGACAGCACAGCAGGTGTTGACGGGGTCCAGGTGCAAGAGTTTGACTGATGGTAGCAGGATACAGGGAAAGAAGAAGATAAAATAGGAAACAGGAAGTAGTGATAATATATAATCTGAGGTATTTGTGTGTTTAATGATTTAAAATATATGTATTTATAAATTAATTTAACAAACACTTATTAAGTGCTTACTAAGTGCCAAGATCCGTTTTAGGCCCTGGTGATATAATACTGATCAAGAAAAAATCCTTTTCCTCAAGAAACTTCCAGCCATGAGTAAACAGGCATTCACCATTCAAGGATAGTTGCTACTCTGGGGAGGAAGTACAGAGGACTATGGGAGTGGGGCAGCCACATACAGTTGTACAGGTTGTGTACTACACGGCACATAGTCTCTGATGTGAATGGTCTTCCTTAGGGTCCTGTGGTGTTCAACTGCTCAACTGAACAAGGTTGCTCCCTTGGGAAGATACAGAAGGATATTTAATTCATTCTTGAGGGGTAAGAAAAGCTTCGCAAGGGAAGTAGTGTCTAAACTGAGACCTGAGGAGTGAGTAGAAATTAGTCAGGTGAAGGAAGCTGAGCTTGAGGAATTTGAAAGGAGAGGGTTTAGGAAAAGAAAACAGGATATGCCAGACTGAGGGATGGCCAGAGCAGCTGCGAGGTGGGCTTCCAGTCATGGACTCTGTAGGAAAGAAGCCAGCTATTAATTGTGAGGAATCATCCTCTTTCGCTAGAGCGTACAGTCCCCCAAATAAGTCCCATTTTGCAGCAAGACTTTCTTTCTTTGATTACTCAAATATCTTCCAAAGTAATTAAAGCCTGTACATCTTAGTCACAAAACTGATGCAATTTGCTTGTAATAGATTGGGCGTCTAATGGGATAAAATAGTCTAGTCTAGGCTAGAATAGAATAGGACAGAATGGGTGTTGATGCTCTGTTCAAAGTGCATATGTGTTACTGGCTAAGAAACTGTAACCTCAACTTTCTTCTTTGTGAAGAGGTCCTCTCCTTTTCCTCCCCACTGAGGGTCAGGAACTGGGGAGGCCATATTAAATCTGGCTTGTGTGTTTTTGGGGTTTCTTTCCTGAGAAAGATTTGCCCCGAGCTAACATCTGTGCCAGTCTCCCTATATTTTATATGTAGGTCACCACCACAACGTGGCTGATGAGTGGTGTAGGTCTGCGCCTGGGTTCCAAACCCTCAAACCCTGGCTGCCGAAGCAGAGCACACCAAATTTAACCACTACACCACGGGGCCAGCCCCTGGCTTGTGTTTTTAATGTACTCTCTTGGAAACCTGAGACTGTGCAAAGTCCACTCATGTAGCAAAAAAGAATCTGCTCAAGTTCTACCCTTGGAACTGGAAAATGAGTCTTCCCTTTGGTGGTATGGATTTCTGATTCAGTGGCCCAAGCTGAGCAGCAGGTGGAAGCCGAGGACCTTGGCAATAGCTTGGAAGAGACAGCCACAGGTCAGTGGGGGCAGCCATGAGCCTGTTGCAAACCAGCCAGGCTACTCCTAGTGGCCAGGTTCTCTAGAGAGTGGGCTCGGTGCTCCTCCAGCAGCACATAGCATTCAGGTGAGACCAGGCTACACCAAGCACTGGGGATGCACACTCGAGGTGGGGTGAGGGTGAGGCTGGGGCGTCAGGGGAGGCCCAGAAAGGCAGCCCACACCTGAAGAGCAAAGGAGAGCGCACAGTCTCAGTCCCCTTGGGACTTGAGGGCTAAGCTAAGGGCTGGTGGTTTATTTCCAGGCCTCATGTTCTTCTAGAATGCACTGATGAAATTGCCTCCTAAAATCAGAAATGCCAGGGGTGGAAGAAACCTAAGGGTCATCATGTGCAAGGATCCCCTGAGTCCTGCCCTCCAGTCTCCTCCAGAGCTTTCCTGCCCTGTGGCCCACCAACACCTGGGCACCTCTGGGGCAGGTATTCCCTGCCTCCTGAGCACACTTTGGAACTTTCCCTTTGAGTTGAATGAGAATCAATCTTTCTGTAGCTTTCTTCCATTGTTCCTTCCTTGGAGAATGTTGACTTTTTTTTCCCCCTTTGCTCCACCACAACCATGCTGGGTGACCTTGGGCAACTTGCCTTCCCTTTCTGTGCCCATACCTTCTCTGCCTGTCTGATAGGATTTACAGCAAAATCAAATAAAATTATTATGTGAAAGCACTTTGAACAAGTAGATTGGCCCTAGGACATAAGGAGTCATGGTGGTTACTGGTGTGTTTGGCATTATCATGTTTTGGCTCTCTGCCTATGGCCTTCCTGTGATCTGCCAGTTGCAGAGTTCTACACGTTGGACTCTGAGAACAATTTACCTTTAGCACCTGGCAGTCTCTGGGCGAGCTGCTCATTGGTCTGACCTCCCTGAATGGGAGGAAGTGAAAAAGAATTGAGGAACTCAAAACATTTTGGACCACATCCCAAAATATAGCACTAACAAGTAATACACATTCAAGTTTTCTGAAAGAATGGGATCGCGTCCAGGTATTCCATCAAGAACTGCCCCCAGGTGCATCCAAGAGCTCTTCAACAGCGGTGTTTACACACCCAAAAACAGCCACTGGAGCCACTTGAACTTTAGCTGGCACCTGCGTCATTGCAGCAACAGCATCTCCTGAACAATTTGTACTTGTGCCATTTCCCTCTCATTGTCCCTGGGACACAGATGCTAAGACTCTGGAGGTCATAAGAAAGTCCTGCTTAAGAATCCCCTTCCCTCTAACCAAAGGGTCAGGACCCACAACTACCTGCCAAGATCCTACCCATCTGTAAAGAAATGACTATAAAGGCAGCAAGTATTTTAAAGAGTACAGATTCCTCAGTCTGGGAGTATATGATGCCTAGCCATGGATTGATTTCCATCACTCAATATTTGTCGAATGCCTTCTAAACTCCAGGCCATGGGTGATGTGCTAGGAAACAAGGATACATAAAGCATAGTCCCTGTCCTCAGGGACAGTCATTCAAAAAACCAATTTCCTAAGCCCGTGATAAAGTTTCAACCCAATTGGCTACTCTCCAATGGGGATGACCCACAGCCGATGTGATGAGATGGGCATTTGTTATAATGGCTCTGAGGCTGTCCTTTAACCCTGCTTTATTGCTGCTTTGTCAAAGTGGACACTTTCATATTAGGGGGAAAATGGACTACAATCTTCATTTTAAGGAATTTATGCTAAAGAAATATTCTACAAATATACAGAGCTACATGTATAAGGATGCTCATTTTGGTGTTGTTTGTGTCAGTAATAAAACTGGAAACAACCTAATATGCACCAATAGGAAGAAGATTAAATAAAAAATATACTTGATCATATTATAGAAGGTAAAGGCAGCCACTTCAAAGGAGATAGATCTGTATGGACTGACCTGCAAAAATGTACATAATATATTATTAGTCAAATGATTGTATTTTTATAAGAACAAACACTTGATGTTTATATATGTACTTTTGTATGCCTAGAAAAATAGTCTGGAAAGATACACATGAAATTAATAACGGTTACCTCTAGGGAGTAGAATTAGGGGAGACGGGAGTAGGTTTTTATATTTTACTCTATGTACTTCTGTAGTGTTTGAACGTTTCAGTAATAGTAGGAATTCACGTGAGGTGGGGGTGATTTTTATTCTGCTGATTGACATTTCATGGAAAGAATGTGGGAGTGATCCACAGCAGTAACAGTAACCGCTGTGCAGCACCTACTGTCTGCCGAGCACCGTGCTTTGGACTTTACATGTGTTAGTCTATCTAATTTTCATAAATATGCTGTGAGGTAAGTACTATTATCATCTCCATTTCACAGATGAGGAGACAGAAGCACAGAGAGGGTGAGCAAGCTGCCCAAGGTAACCAAGCGATGGAGCTGGGATTGAATCCTGGCAGCCTGGCTGCAGAGACTCCTCTTAACTACTATGCTATGTTATGTTGATTAATTGGTGGAATGAATGAATGAATGGTAAAATTAAAAAGTTTTCTGGCTAAGTCTTCGATAAGTAGAAGAATCAATGAACCCGTAAAGCTGCTTCCCAGAGCATTCTCCTTAATCAAGATTCCACAATTTGTCTTTCATTGCAAGGTAATGGGCTGTTTAGACTCGGAGCCTTCCAAAAGCTGAAGACACTGATGTTAACAACTGCTGATGAGTGGCTGGGAAAGGCTGAAGATTTTACTTTAAAGTAAGTGAAAGAATTAATTGCCAGCAAATTAAAATGCTTCATCTGCCATTTCTCTGCTCCTCCGCCTTCTGCCTTCCACCCGGAACAGTAACAAGGGCGTTGTGAGCACAAGCATGTCGGGCTGGCTCTTCCTTTCCAAGCCTCCTGGAGTTGCAGCTTGTGCTTACATATGGGGACCTGGAAATGCAGGAAAGAACGCTGTGCTCCAGAGCATCTCTGTTCCTTGAGGCACTGGTGGGACTCCCCGCTCAGGGAGAAAAGCGAAAGCATAGACCGTGAGTTCCTGGAGCAGAGGAAGTAGATTTCATACTATTTGTATTCTCAGCATCTGGCAGAGTGCGTGGCACGTAGTAGGAGCTTTACATAGGATCAGCTATCAGAATCCTCAGATTGGTAGAAATTTTGATGGCACAGAGGAAGCTCTAAGAAAAATAATAATATTCCTTGATTGAAATAGTGTTTTCTTGTTTTTTTAAAGATTGGCACCTGAGCTAACATCTGTTGCCAATCTTCTTCTACTTTTTTTTTCTTCTTCTCTCCAAAGTCCCCCCGTACATAGTTGTATATTTTTAGTTGTGGGTCCTTCTAGTTGTGGCATGTGGGATGCTGCCCCAGCATGGCTTGATGAGCAGTGCCATGTCTGCGCCAAGGATCCGAACCAGCAAAACCCTGGGCCACTGAAGCGGAGCGCGCAAACTTAACCACAAGGCCACGGGGCCGGCCCCTTAAATAGTGTTTTCTAAGTCTACAATAGCATTCATTCAGCAAATAGATACAAAGCACCATGGTAAACACAGATGAATACAAAATAGCCCCAGTCTTCAGGGAGCTGGGAGTCTAAGAGATGTACAGCTGTGTTGGCACCATGACTTTACAACAAGGAAATGGATTTTGTAAATTTAAAGTCAAGGAAAGGCAGTATCCCTCTCTCTCTGTCCCTCTCTCTTTTTATTTATTATTTATTTATTTTGTTTTTGGTGAGGAAGATTAAGCCTGAGCTAACGTCTATGCCAATCCTCCTCTACTTTGTGTGTGGGACACTGCCACAGCATGGCTGAGGAGTGGAGTAGGTCCACACCCAGGATCCAAACCCAGGAACCCTGGCTACCAAAACGGAGCAGTGGAACTTGAACCCCTCGGCTATGGGCCTGACCCCTCTCTCTCTTTTTAAAGATGACACAGGAGTAATTTTGTGGGCATATAAAATTTGTGTACGTGCCTAAACTGAATTTTTGTAGTACACGGGGCACAAACGGAATCACTTCCCTAGGACAACTGAATGTGGCTTCCTGGGAGAGTGGGCATTGGTTTGTCTGTTCACAGTTGGATTGAGGGTAGTTTGCAGATAAGCACTGTTCCATGTGAAGTCAGAAGAAAATCCTACAGAAAAAGGACACGTCCACCTGTTTGACGTGATGAATGACCTATTTGGGGGAGGGGAAAGGAGAGGAGTCCCTCAGTGAAAACTTGTGCTGGCTAATCGATCCTGACAGCACAGAGCACTAAGTGGCTGAGACAGACTGCAGTGGAATGGAGAGGCGCTCAGGAGAAATGTGGACTACTCACCCTTCTGTCTTTCCAAGGTGGATCTGCGCAGCACCGAAGTTCTGAGCTGCAACCTACTGGGAATATCACAATTCTCCATTTGTTTCCAATCAGAAGTATTAACACCTGGTTGAATACCTTTCATGAATCTTTGAGTTTGGGGAAAACACCGTAGCATAGTGTTGAGAAGAGCAGGTGTTGGCGTCAGAGTGCCAGTGATCAAAACTCATCATCTGTGTTGCTCCTTGAGGAGACTTTATGTGGACAGTAAGATAGTCAAAAGGTTATTTTTAAGACTAAATGCGATAATATATATATGTGGACTATCATAAGTGCTCAATAATTGCTACTATTATCATGTTCCATAGTAACAACAAGAGGTAATGTGTGCAGAAACTTCATTTACAAAGTGTTTTCATATGCATGTTTGAGGGTGGAGCTTCTGGGTCATACAGATCTGAGTTCAAACACTGGTTTCCTTCTCACCAACTTTCCACACATGGGCAATTCGGTTAGCCTCCAACCCTCAGTTTCTTCATCTGTCAAATGGGATGATAACAGTACACAGGTGCATAAGGCAGTGGTGAAGATTAAATTAAATAATGTAGATAAGTTGTTTAGCACATGCTAAGTGCTCCATAAATGTTAACGATTACTTATCCTCCCATTTTCCCTCCTAACGGCTCTGTTGTGAGGAACCTAAGCCTGCACGTCAGTTTTTCATGTTAGCTGGCAGCGTTCCTGAGCAGGACTGGGATCACACGCCAGTGCAAGCGGAGCACCTGGCTGAGAACACTGTGCAGTGGTGACAGAAGCGAGGTATTTGGGAAAATGAGTTGCAGACTTCAAGGAGACATACCCTATACCTGAGCCATGAACAAGGCTTCTGGCCCCAGAGGCCTTCAACCCAGCAAGGGAGGTCTGGAGGGAGCTCTCCATTTGAATCTGGCACAGTGACACAGTGATCCCTTCACCTCCCTCAATGGGAACATTAGAGTGGATAGTCTCTTCTGGTCCTCTCTCTGGTTATCAGGCATAAAGGGTGGGGGGGTCGTGATTGGCTCTGGATGTGCCCAGAGGTCTCTTGGCTGTCCTCAGAGCTCTGCCAGGTGTGCCTTAAGTTAAAGAGAGCACAGAACGTGAACTCATGGGGTGGGGCCACCTGGGGCCTCCTGGATCAGCCCTTGCCGATGCTGCAGAATGAGGTGACTCAGCTCTGAGACCTGCTGAGTCAGAGATGACTATCTTTGCGGGTCCCTGTAACAAGTGCAGCAAGAGACACAAAGAGACTGAATTCTGTTTCTATTGATCCCTCCTCCATTCCCCCATCCTTTCTCTTTCCCCTCCAGCTACCTCCCAAATCGCGCTTTCTCAGACCCTGCCTCCCCTCTACAGAGATGCCCACTGGCTCGACTGTGTTCTGGAGTTGTGCATATGCCAGCCCTCTGCGTGGTCCAGTGCCGATCTAGACAAGCGTCCGCACATGGTTGTGTATAGTGTTCACCCTGGTGTGCGTGTGAATACGTGTGTGGGTGTGATCTAGATATATAGGTATCGAGGACCTAAACGAAAATCGGAAAGCCAAACCTAAAGGAAACGTGCTGGTTTGCTGAACTAACGCAAATGTGAACATTAATCTTTTCTTGAGCCAAAGAGTAGAAGAAAATGGCTTGGTTCAATTTAAGACAAGCAATAGAGTTTTTCAAAATTCGTTTAATCTTTTAAGTAGATAATACATTTATATGATTCAAAATTAAATAAATATATACATAAATGTCTATTTTCCATCCCTGTCCTCCATGTGTCCAGTTCCACTTCACTTTCCCACACTGGCAACCATGTTTATATTTCCTGTGGATTCTTCCAGAGATTACAAATACATATACAAGCAAACGCAAATTTACAATGCAATCTTTTCCTTTCTACACAAATGAGAGCATGCTATGCACATTATTCTGCATCTTACTTTTTTTTTCACTTCATAGTCCATCTTGGAACTCTTTCAATATCAATTCATAAGAAGTGCCTTCATTCTCGTTTTCTTTTGAGGACAATTAGCCCTGAGCTAACATCTGCCACCAGTTCTCCTCTTTTTCGCTGAGGAAGATTGGCCCTGAGCTAACATCCGTGCTCATCTTCCTCTACTTTGCATGTGGGACTCCTGCCACAGCATGGCGTGCTAAGCAGTGCGTAGGTCTGCACCTGAGATCCGAACTGGGGAGCCCAGTCCACTGAAGCAGAGTGCATGAACTTATCGTTGAGCCACCAGGTCAGCCCCCTCCTTCTCTTTTTCACAACTACACAGTACTCTGTTGTATGGATGTACCATGATGTATTTAACCAATCCTCTATTGACGGACATTTAGGTTGTTGCCAGTTGCTTGCCATAGCAAACAGTACTGCAATGAATAACCAATTCTGATGGTTATTACTAAATTGCCCACCTACAGGTGGCACCAACTGACAGTAGCAACAGTCATGTAGGAGAATACTCATTTCCCCCTTCCTTGCCAACACTGTACATTAAAACACTTAGACTCTTACTAATATGAGAGTGAGAAATGGTATTTGTGTTTCTCCTAATATGAGACTTGACTCTTCATGTATTTAAGAGCTGTTTGTTTTTCTTTTATCTAGAAATTATTTCTTTACACTCTTTGCCCAATTTTCTTCTGGGTGATCAGTCTCTTTCTTATTGACCTCCAGGAGCTCTTAAAATATTAACAACATTAAAGCTTGTCTGTGAAACAAGTTACATATAATTTGTTCCCAATATGTCATTTATCTTTTTACTTTGCTCAAGGAGTTTTTTGCTAAGCAAAGATATTTATTTTTATGAAATTTGATTTTTAAATCTCTTACTTTATGCCTTCTAGATTTTGTTTCATAATTAGAAAGGTCTTCTCTATTCTGAATTTATACAGGAACTTTGCTTTTAAGATTTATTTTTCATATTTAATATTTGATCATTTGGAATGGATCCTAGTGTAAAACTCTTCACAATTTCAGTGTGAACCTGGAAAGTAGAGTAAAGAAGGAGGTCAGAAGGATGTTCTCATGTGGGCTGAAGGCTGGATCAAACACATCCAGAAGATTCTCGTAGCTTTGCCGTGTTCTTCATGTGTTCCTGCCCATCCAATCGAAGTCCTTTGGCTCAGGGGTGAGTATCTGGCCCAAGATAGGTCAATCAGAGCCCTTCTCAGAAATTTCTGAACTTGGGACCAGAACAAGAATCAGGCAGTTTTTGGTGGAGGCTGCCATAAAAGGGAAACTTGGGATTTCCATGGGCTGTGCTTCCTTTCATAGCAGATAGCCAGGTAACAGCGAAAGAATAAAACAGAGAGAGGATGGAATACCACTCAGCAATAAAAAGGAAGGAACTATAAATACACACAACAATGTGAATCAACCTGAGTGAAAGAAGCCAGACAAAAATAAGTACCTACTAAGTGATTCCATTTACACAAAACTCTTGAAAATGCAACTAATCTAGAGTGACAGGAATCAGATCAGTCATTGCCAGGAAGAGGGCGGAGAGGAGAGGCAGAGTGGGGCAGGAAAGAGGAATTACAAAGATGCATAGGGGAAACTGGAGGGTGATAGATATGGTCACTATCTTGATTGTGGTGATGGTTCCACAGGTGTGTACATATTTCAAAACTTAATCAAGTTGAACACTTTAAATATGTAGAGTTCATTTTATGTTAATGATACTTCAACAAAGCTATTTTTTAAAAAGCAGAGATGAGGGAAAAAATTAACACAGAAAGAAGCAGAAATCAGGAGTGTACACGTAGGAGGGAGGGAAAACAACAGAAAGAATGAATTTAGATAGTATCAGTTCTCTTGTTCTAGAAGCCCAGCTGCTTAATGTCTTAACCCAAACTTGGATTCTCAGGGTAATATATTTACCACTTTGCCCAAGCTGAGTTTCTACCCTTTGCAGACGGAATACAGTAGTCCCCTCTTATCCGCAGTTTGCTTTCTGTGGTTTCAGTTACCCGCGGTCAACAGCAGTCCGTGGTCCAGGTGATCCTCCTCCTGAAGTATCCTCAGAAGTATCCTAATGCTATGTCCCAATGCCAGCATCATTCGCCTCACTTCATCTCGTCACATAAGCCTTGTGTCATCTCACATCCTCACAAAAAGGGTGCGTACAGTGCAGTAAGATGTTTTGAGAGAGAGAGACCACATTCACGGAACTGTTATTACAGTACATTGTTATAATTGTTCTATTTTATTACTGGTTGTTGTTAATCTCTTACTGTCCCTAATTCATAAATTAAGCTTTATTATAGGTATGTACGCATAGGAAAAAACATCATTTATATAAGGTTTGGTGTTATCTGTGATTTCAGGTATCCACTGGGGGTCTTGGAACATATCACTCCTCCCATGGGGAGGACCACTGTAATAGAACCATGCCCACCTCATGCCCAAGAAATAACCCTGCTTCCATTTTGGCTCCTTTTCTTCCTTACCTTTCACATCTAGTTTATCACCAAGGAGAACCAATTCTACCTGCAAACGTTTCTGGCACTTCTCTCCACTCCAGACTCACTGAGAGTCTGGGCTCTCATCTTCTTCCAATCAGACTCTTCACAGGCCTCCCAACTGGGCTCTCCCCCGACTTCAACCCTCCCTATTGTTTCTGAAGTTGCATATTTAAAGCATAGATCTGATCCTTTCATCCCCCTTCCTAAAATAATAATGTCAACAACTAGTGACCACTTAACATGTCACTCACTGCGCCTCCCAGTCTGACCCAGTGTCCCTCTCCAGAACATCCCCAGCAGCCCCACCAGGCACGCATCCAACTGCAACCACACCAGCCATCTTTGTCCTTGAATACTCCTATTTGTCCACCTGACAAACTTCGAATGTATTTAAAGTCCAACTCAACTGTTACCTTTTTATAGCTTTATTTGGCTCTCTCAGGCTGAATTAATTGCTCCTTCATCTGTGTTCCCAAAGCTCTTATCATCTCCGTTGTAGTGATGGATGAGTCTGTCTTTCCCATAAGATGATAAACTTCTGAAGAGCAAGAAGTGTGTCTTATTCATCTTTATAAACCCAGAAACCAGCATAATTCGCAAAAATGTAGCAGGTGCTTAATTAATGTCTTTTAATTGATTTAAATTGAGAAAATCGTAATAGATCAATGGTTTTCAAGTCTTTTTGAACACCTCTTAGTACAACTCTTTGTAAAAACAAAATGTTTCAAGGAATCTCAATAGATACTTCAGATAAAGATGCAACTGATTTGGTAGAAGAGTAAATTAATGAGTTTGCTCCAGAGGCTAGTTTTCACTCTGGTTTTCATTAATTTTCTTTCTATCTGCAACCAAGCATAAGAGATTTGCTTTTCTGCCACTGTCCTCTATTTTCTCATCTTCCCCACCACCTCATGAAGACTCCATTCACCCTCTCTAGAAGTACCCATACCATCCTGAATCTCAAGAGACTCAGAAAGACAACCTCCCTGTGTTACCAGGTATCCATGTTCACAACTTTCCTATGTCATAAGAAATTTCCAGTTGTGGGGAAAAAAATAGGTTTTTGGACAAAGAGATCCATAAGTACAATGATAGTTCTTATAAAAAGGCCTCTGGTTATTTTCTCAAGTTACTAAGCTAGTTTAAAAAGTTAGATGATGGGGCTGGCCCCGTGGCCGAGTGGTTAAGTTCGCACGCTCCGCTGCAGGCTGCCCAGTGTTTCGTTGGTTCGAATCCTGGGCGCGGACATGGCACTGCTCATCAAACCACGCTGGGGCAGCGTCCCACATGCCACAACTATAAGGACCCACAACGAAGAATATACAACTATGTACTGGGGGGCTTTGGGGAGAAAAAGGAAAAAAGTAAAATCTTTAAAAAGTTAGATGAGAGAAAAGATCTGAGGAGTCTGGGAGTTAAGCCATTCCTGTCGGGTGCTTCTCCCATTTATTCTTCCTGCATGTAGTCTTAATTTAAAATTTTGACTCTGTGGTCTATTATTTCCAGAATTCCACTTCATAGAATCGAATCTGATATTATTTTCTGTCTTGTCTTATCAAAAGAGTTACCATGTATTAATTCTCCCTGCAGTTTTATAAACAAAGCTGGTTCAATATAAAACCCAATAGGCTGCATTTGGAACCCACAGGAAGCATTCCTAACATCTGTGCCATATAGAATTTAGGACAAAGATAAATCTGAAGCAATTTCATTGTGCTTGTAGGCAAAGTGAGGGCATTGGCCCAGATGATCTCCAAGGGCTCCTCCACCCTGTGAGTTCATGCTTTCTGGGCAGACGGAAACTACGGTAGAGATTTCAGGTGAATTGTGTGAAAAATAAATTGTTCTTTGCACAAATGAATAGAACATAATGGCAATAAATCTTAGAAAAGACATTTCAAAAGTTATCTTCAGTGACTCATTCCATGTACAGTTTCATTTTTGTATTATTTTTCTTACTTTCTAAGAAATGCCACTTTCATGGGGTTTCCAATGATTCAGCAAACGGTATGTTAACTTGTGATATTTTCCATACCCCGAGAATAAGCCACACGACCTAGAGCCATTTTGCAAGGTCAATAGGACCAAGTGAGGAAAGCAGAGGACTTTTTCTAGCTGATAAAAATGTACAGAAAAAAGTGTTTCAAAAGTTGGTCTGTTGGTAGGAATTCAAAACATATTTGCCCAAATGATTAAGGTTATATGGTTAGGTTACCAGGCTAGATCCCAAGAGCTGTTTAACACAAAATGTAAAGAAGAAGACCATTAAAAGCTTGATTTTGATATATTTAGCCTCATTTATAGCATCATTTTCTTGGGGAAAAAATCCATTCTGTGTTCCTCCTGCAACTTCATGGGTATATCTCCCTCGGCCCAGCGGTAGGAACAGACGCAGTAGAGGGGACAATTGTGGGCTGGTGGCCCAGCCACCCACAGTTCATCCAAGCTTTACACCTGCCTAAGAGAAGGCAAAATTCTTCCCAACTGGAAAACAAGGAAAAATCACCACGTGGGGTGGAGTTCTGAGCGCCAGCTCTCCCCATTCTTGTGTTGAAATTATTCTATAAATCAAATACTCACAACAGACTGCTTATCTTTGCATTAATTTAGAATCCTGTTTTGTGACCATGATTGAGGACTCAAGGTTTTGTTGCTCTGTTATAATTAGTAAATGGTTTTATGTTCCTTGATTATGTTAGGCTTGTTTTTGAATTTCACTGTAATATCTAAATTGATCATTATCACAAATGGATGTCAGTACTTGGCTGTCAGTGTTTTTCTTTCAGCAGAAATGAATGATCCAAATTTTTTGAATTAATGTCTTGTGGGTTTCTTGTTTAACTACTGGAAGAGAAAAAAACATAGAATGATAAAATGTATTTTTTTTATTACGATTATGATAGATTACAACCTTGTGAGATTTCAGTTGTACATTATTGTTAGTTATGTTGTGGGTACACCACTTCCCCCTTTGTGCCCTCCGCCCACCCCTCGTTTTCCCTGGTAACCACTGATCAGTTGTCCTTGTCTATATGTTAACTTCCACCTATGAGTGGAGTCATATAGAGTTCGTCTTTCTCTGTCTGGCTTATTTCGCTTAACATAATACCCTCGAGGTCCATCCATGTTGATGCGAATGGAACAATTTTGTCCTTTTTTATGGCTGAGTAGTATTCCATTGTGTATATATACCATATCTTCTTTATGCAATCATCAGTTTCTGGGCATTTAGGTTGGTTCCACGTCTTGGCTATTGTAAATAATGCTGCAATGAACATAGGGGTGCAGGGGACTCTTGGGATTTCTGATTTCAGGTTCTTAGGATAGATACCCAGTAGTGGGTTGGCTGGGTCATAAGGTATTTCTATTTTTAATTTTTTGAGAAATCTCCATACTGTTTTCCATAGTGGCCGCACTAGTTTGCATTCCCACCAACAGTGTATGAGGGTTCCTTTTTCTCCACAACCTCTCCAACATTTGTCGCTCTTGGTTTTGGATGTTTTTGCCAATCTAACGGGTGTAAGGTGATATCTTAGTGTAATTTTGATTTGCATTTCCCTGATGATTAGTGATGATGAACATCTTTTCATGTGTCTATTGGCCATACTTATATCTTCTTTGGAGAAATGTCTGTTCATGTCCTCTGCCCATTTTTTGATCGGGTTGTTTGTTTTTTTGTTGTTAAGCAGTGTGAGTTCTTTGTATATTATGGAGATTAACCCTTTGTCGGATAAGTGGCTTGTAAATATTTTTTCCCAATTAGTGAGCTGTTTTTTTGTTTCAATCCTGTTTTCCCTTGCCTTGAAGAAGCTCTTTAGTCTGATGAAGTCCCATTTGTTTATTCTTTCTATTGTTTCCCTCAACTGAGGAGTTACAGTGTCCGAAAAGATTCTTTTGAAACTGATGTCAAAGAGTGTACTGCCTATATTCTCTTCCAAAAGACTTATTGTCTCAGGCCTAATCTTTAGGTCTTTGATCCATTTTGAGTTTATTTTGGTGTGTGGTGAAAAAGAATGGTCAATTTTCAATCTTTTGCATGTGGCTGTCCAGTTTTCCCAGCACCATTTGTTGAAGAGACTTTCTTTTCTCCATTGTAGGCCCTCTGCTCCTTTGTCGAAGATTAGCTGTCCATAGATGTGTGGTTTTATCTCTGGGCTTTCAATTCTGTTCCATTGATCTGTGGACCTGTTTTTGTACCAGTACCATGCTGTTTTGATCACTGTAGCTTTGTAGTATGTTTTGAAATCGGGGATTGTGATTCCGCCGGCTTTGTTTTTCTTGCTCAGGATTGCTTTAGCAATTCGCGGTCTTTTGTTGCCCCATATGAATTTTAGGATTGTTTGTTCAATTTCTGTGAAGAATGTTCTTGGGATTCTGATTGGGATAGCATTGAACCTGTATATTGCTTTAGGTAGTATGGACATTTTAACTATGTTTATTCTTCCAATCCATGTGCAAGGAATGTTTTTCCATCTCTTTATGTCATCGCCTATTTCTTTCAAGAAAGTCTTGTAGTTTTCATTGTATAGATCCTTCACTTCCTTGGTTAAGTTTATCCCAAGGTATTTTATTCTTTTCGTTGCGATTGTGAATGGGATAGAGTTCTTGAGTTCTTTTTCTGTTAGTTTATTGTTAGTGTATAGAAATGCTACTGATTTATGCACGTTAATTTTATACCCTGCTACTTTGCTGTAGTTGTTGATTATTTCTAATAGTTTTTCTGTGGATTCTTTGGGGTTTTCTATGTATAAGATCATGTCATCTGCAAACAACGAGAGTTTTACTTCTTCGTTACCTATTTGGATTCCTTTTATTTCTTTTTCCTGCCGAATTGCTCTGGCCAGCACCTCCAGAACTATGTTGAATAGGAGTGGTGAAAGTGGGCACCCTTGTCTTGTTCCTGTCCTCAGAGGGATGGCTTTCAGCTTTTGTCCATTGAGTATGATGTTGGCTGTGGGTCTATCATATATGGCCTTTATTATGTTGAGGTACTTTCCTTCTATACCCATTTTACTGAGGGTTTTTATCATAAATGGGTGTTGGATCTTGTCGAATGCTTTCTCTGCATCTATTGAGATGATCATGTGGTTTTTGGTTTTCATTTTGTTGATGTAGTGTATCACGTTGATTGACTTGCGGATGTTGAACCATCCCTGTGTCCCTGGTATAAATCCCACTTGATCATGGTGTATAATCTTTTTGATGTATTGCTGTAATCGGTTAGCCAAAATTTTGTTGAGGATTTTTGCATCTATGTTCATCAGTGATATCGGCCTGTAGTTCTCCTTCTTTGTGTTGTCCTTGTCAGGTTTGGGGATCAGAGTGATGTTGGCTTCATAGAATGTGTTAGGGAGTTCTCCATCTTTCTCAATTTTCTGGAACAGTTTGAGGAGAATAGGTATTAAGTCTTCTTTGAATGTTTGGTAGAATTCTCCAGAGAAGCCGTCTGGTCCTGGACTCTTATTTTTGGGGAGGTTTTTGATTACCGTTTCTATTTCCTTACTTGTGATTGGTCTATTCAGATTCTCCATTTCTTCCTGATTCAGTTTGGGGAGATTGTAGGAGTCTAGGAATTTGTCCATTTCTTCCAGGTTGTTCAATTTGTTGGCATATAGTTTTTCATAGTATTCTCTTATGATCTCTTGTATTTCATTGGTATCTGTTGTGATTTCTCCTCTGTCATTCCTGATTTTATTAATTTGCGATTTCTCTCTTCTTTTCTTGGTGAGTCTGGCTAGGGGTTTGTCAATTTTGTTAATTCTTTCGAAGAACCAACTCTTTGTTTCATTGATCCTTTCTATTGTCTTTTTTGTTTCAATATCGTTTATTTCTGCTCTTATTTTTATTATTTCCCTCCTTCTACTGACTCTGGGCCTTGTTTGTTCTTCTTTTTCTAGTTCTGTTAGGTGTCGTTTGAGGTTGCTTACGTGAGCTTTTTCTTGTTTAGTGAGGTGAGCCTGTATTGCGATGAATTTCCCTCTTAGGACTGCTTTTGCTGCATCCCAAATGATTTGGTATGTCGTGTTCTCATTTTCATTTGTCTCCAGATAATATTTGATTTCTTCTTTAATTTCTTCAATGATCCATTGTTTGTTGAGAAGCGTGTTGTTTAGTCTCCACATTTTTGCACCTTTCTCTGCTTTTTTCTTGTAGTTGATTTCTAGTTTAATAGCGTTATGATCAGAAAAGATGCTTGATATTATTTCAACTCTCTTGTATTTATTGATGTTTGCTTTGGTTCCCAAAATATGGTCAATCCTTGAGAATGTTCCATGTGCACTTGAGAAGAATGTGTAACCTGCTGTTTTTGGATGAAGTGTTCTATATATATCTATTAAGTCCATCTGGTCTAATTTTTCATTTAATTCTATTATTTCCTTGTTGATTTTCTGTCTGGATGTTCTGTCCATTGGTGTTAATGGTGTGTTGAGGTCCCCTACTATTATTGTATTGTTGTTGATGTCTTCTTTTAGTTCTATTAAGAGTTGCTTTACAAATTTTGGTGCTCCTGTGTTGGGTGCGTATATATTTATAAGTGTTATGTCTTCTTGGTGGAGAGTCCCTTTTATCATTATATACTGTCCCTCTTTGTCTTTCTTTATCTGTTTTGCTTTGAAATCTACCTTGTCTGATATTAGTATAGCGACACCTGCTTTCTTTTGTTCATTATTAGCTTGGAGTATTGTTCTCCATCCCTTCACTCTGAGTCTGTGTTTGTCTTTGGGGCTGAGGTGTGTTTCCTGGAGGCAGCATATTGTTGGATCTTGTTCTTTGATCCATCCTGCCACTCTGTGTCTTTTGATTGGGGAGTTCAATCCATTTACATTTAGAGTGATTATTGAGACGTGGGGGCCTACCACTACCATTTTGTGTCTTGTTTTCCGGTTTTCTTCAGTTTCCTTTGTTTCTCGTCCCATGGTTTAATCTGTTCTGATGTAGAGCTGCTACTCTCTGTTGTTGTCCTTCTACTTATCTCCTCTGCTCTTGGTTTTGTAGCCCCTTTCCTTTTTTGGATTTTTCAGGAATGAGGGTTTTCCTGAGGATTTCCTGAAGAGGAGGTTTTGTGGCAATGAACTCCCTTAATTTTTGTTTATCTGGGAAAGTTTTTATTTCTCCATCGTATTTGAAGGATATTTTCGCTGGGTAGAGAATTCTCGGCTGTAGGTTTTTGTCCTTCAGATTTTTGAATATATCATTCCACTCTCTTCTAGCCTGTAAAGTTTCTGCTGAGAAATCAGTTGTGTATTCTTCGTTGTGGGTTCCTCTAGTTGTGGCATGTGGGACGCTGCCTCAGCGTGGTCTGACGAGCAGTGCCATGTCCGCGCCCAGGATTCGAACCGACGAAACACTGGGCCGCCTGCAGCGGAGCACGCGAACTTAACCACTCGGCCACGGGGCCAGCCCCTGGACTGCCCTTCTTGGAAGTGTGTTTCTAAGTGGAGGTGAACCTCCCTTCCATCTATGCCCCCTTGAACAGTTTTGGTCAGACTCTATGGTAGTAACAGGCATGCCCCATTCCAATCAACAGCATCTGTTATCACTTAATGGGTAGAATCCTAAAGATGTAGTTCAATCTGCGTAACAGTCTTTTTCAGAGTGGCCCATTAAATTAGTTTTAAGTATCTTATAAAACAAGGCCATCCATATTCCAAGTTTGTGTTGCTATGAGATTATTTTTAAATAAAGTACATGAAGAGGTTTTGTCTTGAAATAACAAACTATCTTTCTGCCCATATTTTAACACATTTTCCTGAATTTCAGCACCTGCCATACCTAACAGAGGAATAAGTTCTAACTGGCCAGTCTGCCCATTCCATGCAGACTGACTATAGCATAGCCAATGCCATGCCAGAGCAGTGCTGCATCTGTTTTTAGTGACCTTCTAAGGTCATTAAATAAACTAGCTAAGATCCTCCCTTGGAAAGAAGTTCTAATTTAAATATCCTGGTAATCAAGAAGGGTGTATTTATCTTTAATTTAAAAAGTGCTTCCCATCCTCTAATTCAGTGGTTCTTGACTATGGACACTGCCCCTTGGGGGTGTTTGGAAATGTGTATGGGGCACTTTTGGTTGTCACAATGACTGGGAGATGCTAAGGGCACCAGTCACATCCAATCTCTTGAAGTCACCCACCAGGGACTTTCAGGCCTACATGTATTTGTGTATGCTGTTCCCTCTTCCTGTAATGTTCTGTCCCATCCCTGTGTCAATTGTGTGTGTGTTTAATTATTATTATTGCAGCAATAAACATATAACATTTACCATTGTAACCATTTTAAACTGTACAATTCAATGACATTTCCTACGTTCACAATGTTGTGAAACTGTTACCACTATCTAGTTCCAGAACGTTTTCATCACCTCAAAAGGAAATCTTGTACCCATCAAGCAGTTACTCCCTGTTTCCACCCACACACTCCCATCCCCTGGCAGCCATTAATCTGCTTTCTGTCTCTATAGATTTGCTTATTGCAGATATTTCAGGTAGATTGAATCATGCAAACTGTGGCCTTTATGTCTGACTTCGTTCACTTAGCATAGCGTTTACAAGGTTCATCTATGTCGTGGCGTATATCCACACATCATTTCATTTTATGGATAAATGCATTCCATTGGGTGGATATACCATATTTCGTTTTTCCGTGCATCCATTGATGGACATTTGGGTTGTTTCCACCTTTCGGCTACTGTGAACAGTGCTGCTATGAATATTTGTGTACAACTGTTTTCAGTTTGGGGGGTATATACCCAGGAGTAAAACTGCTGAGTCATATGATAATTTTATGTTAAACTTATTGGGGAACTGCCAATCAACTGAGCATCTTTTAACACATCTTCTCCGGTCTTTCTTTTCCTGTCCTTTCCCCTTCCTCCCGAGTTATCCCTCCTTCTGTGTACTAACACTGTTCCCAATGTACACACGTCTTCTGGCCCCTGAATTTGAGCTCAATAATCTTATATCACCTGCCTCCTGTTAGTAGATTGTAAACTCCTGGAGAGCAGAACCCTGGCCTTATTTTTCTTTGTATTGTTTACCACAATCCCTTTTATGACTGGTGAATTGTAAGTTCTCAATAAATCTTTGCTGGGAAAATGACTGTTCTGGGTGCAGAAAAGAGTTCGCTTCAGACAGGGCGACTTTTCCTTTGGGGAACAAAGAACTTCAGATGCCGTAAAGTGGTAATTGCTGTTTTTAACAGTAATTGCTGGGGCTGTGCTGGCACAACCAGGTTGCTCTTATGTTTATTTAGGCAAACAAAGAGAGGACATTTGTGTATACATGTGTGGGGAAGACGCGGCCGTAGTTTTGACGTTGCAGCTTTTTGACAGTCAGCTACATTGGCAAAGTCTGTCCACTGGCCAAGCGACCTCAACCAGCATAGGAGGAGCTTCTCTGAACTTCATCTCTGAGCAAGCCTGAGATGCTGGGCTCCTCCACTGCTGTGCTGACACCTGAAAATGCTGCATTTTATAAGCCATGGTTCTGCCTCGAGAGACTAGAATTTTTGGCAATCTTGCAAAATCACAGGGTTTTAATTAAACTGCTTTCAAAGTAGCTTTACATAATGGGTCATAAGACAAAATGTTGAATTAACACAAAGAATGTCCTAATGTAGTGAAAACAAATAGGAGGTGGCTTCTCACATGAGCTTCCTGTAATTAGACCCACCAATCAGAGGCGTCACATGAGGGCTCCCTGGTGGAAGGCTTTTTGTCTCCGTGTCAGCACACAAAATTAAAGGCTGCAAAAGGATTGACTTTCCAAGTGCAAAAGTGCTGAGGGTCAGACAGAGAAGTATAAGGAACAGCTTCTGCTCGTGCAGAGGTTATCATCTAGCTGGGGAGGTGAGAAATAGACACGTAAAAGATAGTTATCAATTTAGGGAGCAGGTAAGAGCTAAAGGGGTAATATAAACAATTGGTGGTATTAAATGGGGTGGGGGTAGGGAGAGTGCTCACTGAGGGCTTGGGTGAGCAGGAGAGAGGCTACTTGAGTGGCCATGCAGTGCAGAGAAGTGCACTGAGATAGGTGGGGAGGTTGTAGTGTTCTAATTGGAGAGCATGCTGCACGTCGAGAGCATGCAGTGGTTAAGGACCATCAGGTAAATTAGGCTACACGGAGCAGGATGTTCAGGTAAGGGAATACAGGAAACAAGAATGGCACGGGTGAAATAGGAATCAGATTGAAAACAGCACTGAAAATAAAAATAAGTTTAGACTTTATCCTGTCGGGAGTGAGAAGGCATTTGGGCTTCTGAGAGGGAGAGTGACACATTGACAGTTATATTTACGGAAAAGTAATTTAACGAGGTTTTATAAACTGGCTTAAAGGGAGAAATAATGGAAAAGAGAGAGACGTTAAGAGACTGTTGAAATAGTCCAGCCAAGAACTGAGAGCTTGGACTAAAGCAGTGGAGATGGAGACACAGAGAAGGGTAGGAGAAGGAGGTGGATTTATAAATAAAGTTCCGTTTTCTTTAGTTTTAGACAGACATTAAAAAGTGTTGCTTTTTATGTTTAATTTATTTATTTCTACTTCATATTTTCAGACACTGCTCTGTCGGAAATCAGGACGTCCTCAGCTGATAAAGGGGATCAGAATATGCCACTCCAAAATATGCTACTTTGGCTTAAGGATTATTTTGAGCTGAAGGCAATTAAGAAATAGCAGACACAGAAGACTCTCCATCCTCATCCTTCCTGCCTAAAAGCAGGGCACACATTTCCCTTTGTAAAAGTGGCATAAATTTCCGTTTGTAAAGGTGTCTGTCTCTCCAGCACCAGGAAGAGACCACTTTTAATCACTGGAGATGACTCTTATCACTGAGACAGCACAGACTTGAGTCTGCAGAACAAACTTGACACAACAACTTTCATCTACCATACATTTTCTACTCACCTTAGAATTTACTGCCTCTAGAAGCCCAAACAACCCCCCCCCCCTTTCCTTTGTTTAATCACTTCTCCACAGTTTATCTCCGGTTGTTAAAAAGGTACATATGCCCTTGGGTTGACCTCCTCTTTGGGTTTTCACTTTTTCTGTGAAGCTTTCATGTGCAGGCAAAATAAAACTTTCTCCTGTTAATCTGTCTTTTGTCGGTTTAATTCACAGGCTTTAGTAACAGAACCTAACAGGGATAGAGAATAAGTTTTCCTCCCCTACCCTGAGCATTCAACAACGACCTCAAGCAACTGACCAATACCCAATCATGTGCCACATTGGTTTACAGTCTTGCTTCCAGATCTCAAGTGGGTCCCAAG
The DNA here is from genome assembly GCF_041296265.1 of Equus caballus. Classification (NCBI taxonomy): domain Eukaryota; kingdom Metazoa; phylum Chordata; class Mammalia; order Perissodactyla; family Equidae; genus Equus; species Equus caballus. The sequence goes on from NC_091688.1 coordinate 57,237,254, forward strand.
TGCTGCCTGGCAATCTGAACACATTTCTGTAATAAATTCATGGGAATGTGAGCTCCACGTGGGCAGGGATTTCTGTTCTGTTCACTGGTCTATTCCAAAAGCCTAAAATAGTGCCTGGCACACAGCATGTGAATGTTATGGACAAGTACTTCACACTTTCTTCTCTTTCCAACGACCTCAACCCCTTTCACTGCGATTTACACTCAGTTGGCCTTGCTACTTGTTTCACTGAGAAAATAGAATTAATCTGAGGAGAATATCCATAGACTCCCACAACAAAGGCAACCACCCCCACTTGCAAACTTACCCATATTTGCTCCTTCCCACTTATCCCAAAGAACATTCTGTCCCAACTCCTGGCTGAAGCTGACTCTCCCAGTTGTGCATTGCATCCTGTACCCTCCTGCCCACTTAAGACTTTGTTCCTGCAGTTGATTGCTCTCTCCTGCATCATCAATTTTTCCTCTCAACTGGAGAGTTCCCTTCAGCAAACAGATTGCTTTAGGAGACAGCCCCGAGGCAGGCAAGCAAAGCAGCGATGTAGGGTTTGCTTGAGTGCTGGCAACCTGCACAAAACTGTCAAACAGAGCTGCCTTTAGGTGGCCTGGAGGCACCACAGCACCTGCTGAAGGAGTTGACTGCAGTTTTCCCAAAGCATAATGTTATGCCTGACCGTTAGCAGGTGCTCAATAAATCTTCACTGAAGAACGAATAATATCTCCCATCTTAAATTGGCCTTCTCTTGACTATGCATCCCTCCTACTACATCCCGTTCCTCTGCACCCTACAGGAAAACCCACAAGAGCATTTTTATATATGTGCTGTCTTCACTTCCCAGCCTTAGTCTCTCTTGATCTCACTCCAATTGCACTTTCATCTCTACCACTTTACTGAAACTTTATCACCAATGAACTCCATTTTGCCAAATCCAACTCTTAGAGTTTGTCTTACTTGACGTTTCAAGCAATCATTTGACCCAGGGAATCACCCCTCCTTCCCTTTTCCTCACTGGCCTCTCCTTCTTAGTCACATTTGCTGGTTCCTGCTCAGCTCTCCAACTTCTTGATGTTGGAATGTTCCAGTTTCTGCCCTCAGACATCTCTTTTCTATCACACTCACTCCCACATTTTACTTCCCGTCTATATGCTGATTGATGCAGGCTCAGCAAGCTGAGGAGTCGAAAGAAAGATTTCTTGGACTATCAAGGTCTGGTAGTAGTGCTCCTTCATTCAGAGAATAGCATAGAGACAGGACCCATGGGCAGTGAAGAGCTGCAAGGGGTTGAGGGTAGGGCTAAATTTGTAAGGCATAGGTATGTGAGTTATTTCTTTACAAGACAAAGGAAAGATGATGTAAAAAAGTCATTAAAATGGTGTCAGTGCAGGTGGGGTCTTGTTCTCAGGTGGTCGTATAACTTTGGCTACGAATCAGGTCTGATCAGGCCAGGACGTCCTATGCTTCCCAGAGGATGATATATGTCGGTATGTAGGGCAGGACACCTTGCCCTTCGCTCCCTGGGGCAGCCTTGATCCTCATCCCTGATGACTCTCAAATTTATATCCAGCTCATGAATTCAAGACTCATGTATCCAACATCTCCTCTTGGATTTTGAATAGACATCTCTTTCTTCTTTTAAAATTTCAGGTGCATAAAAATGAATTAATCATAACCTTTGGTTGGTGACATTCTCATTTTTTGTCCGTTTGGCCTTGTTTTTAATTTTATTTGTTTATTATTTTAAATAATATAGTAAATACCTATGAACCTACCATCCAATACAGAAAAGAGAACATTGACAATAACGTAGGTTACACTGTGTAGTCTTCCTCCATCCCATCCCTGTCCCACCTCCCACCCAGTTAATCCCTCTTACATCCCCATTACCGTAATCATCCACGCCGCCATCAGCTCTCCCCTGGACGGCTGTAACAGTCTTCTAACTGGTCTCCCTGCCTCTACTTTTTCATCTATCCCCTGTCCTCCTGCCAATTTATTCTTTTCATTGTATCCAGAGTAATTCTTTAAGATCAGCTCACATAAATTCTCTATTCATAGCTTCCAATGGCTTCCCATCTCATGCAGGATAAAATCCAAAATCCTTACGACGGATTACAAAGCCTGACATGATCCATCTCTCTGGGTCCTCATCTGCCACCATGCTCCTTGCCATTCCTTCGGTCTAACATCTTTGAAGCTGCTATTCCAACTGCCTACGATACTCTTTCCAAAAATATCTCCATGTCACTCTCTCTTATTTTATTCAGGTTGTTACTCATCAGCGAAGACTTCTCAGCTAATCTCTTCATTAAGAATAGCATCCCTCCTCTGCTTCCTGAGTCACTTGCCAACTCCCTTATTCTGTCCATCACCCCCTTTAACTCATTATATGTGTGTTTGTTTGTTGTCTGTCTCCTCCCAGTAGAATGAATGCTCCATGGGGGCAGGGACCTGGTCTTGTTCACCACTCTAGCCGCACCACCTAGAGTAGTACCTGGCACTTGTTGCATGTTAGGTTCCCTGGGCAGCAGACTCTGAGATAGGGTGTGGGTGCATGACTTCTAGTAGGGAGTGCCTTGGGATCAATAGCTATAAAAAGGAAGAGAAGGAAATAGGATCGGACAGGAGAAGTTGGGTAGTGATACATTCTTAATGAAGGCCTCAGCCAGCCCTGCAGGAAGCTCTGAAGCTGGGAGCTTCTACCACATTGAGATGAGAGGCCTGGGCCTTTATAAACCCATATAGATCAGTCACCCATGGAGGTTGCCCTAGGAAGAGGGCATGACCTTGGTGGAAAGGCTCTCTTTAGCTGGGCAATGGAGTAGTGGGTTGACAGCTGAGGGCTTCCTGCCAGCAGCACTCCCAGAAGCTTGGGAAATAATTCATTTCTGAAGGGATATCTGGGAGGCACATCACAGTGTCCACTACAGCACTCAATAAGGTGGTTGAACAAATGAACTTATTGAGATTCAAGAACAGGAGAGATGGGGTGAAGGTTCATGACATGCAAAAGGAGAGGGAAGGGAGGACCAGGGTACTAGGTAGTAGATCAAGGGCTCAGATGTCGGAAACCCCGAGCCATGGCATGAGCAGCCCTCTCTCCTCCCTATCCCCTGATACTTAAAGCTTGGAGTCCTGATTGCACGTGAATCCCCCAAATGCCGCACAACATGTTCGTTCAAGTTAAATCCTAAAAGAGGAAAGTGCTGCATCTTTCCTACCGATTCTATCAGCCTCAGGGGGAAATTGGTAGGAGTTCTATGTGACTTCTTGTATTCTTTAAATTGTGATGAGCCAGTAAATCCAATCATCCAAACTATAAAATTGTCTACTGTATTTGGGAAACAAAGTGTAATATATACAGAAAAAAACACACCTTTCTGCAGAGAAACCAATGGGGTGGTAGCTGAGTCCCTGATTTAAAAACTTTACAGTCAAATAAATAGATGTGCAGATCAGCACTAATGTAGCCTTACAGATGAAGAAACTGAGCACAGAAAGGTGAAGTGGCTTCCTCAAGGTCATACAACAGATCAGTGTCAGAGGTGAAACCCAACAATACACACACTGCCCCCACTCCCTTTAAATGACCGCCCAGATCTTTGGCCAGGGCTCCTTGTATAATGCCTGCTTCCTCCATCTTTAATTAACTGCAACAGGAGCCACTGGCCAAGCCAGTTCTGGGTCAAATGGCACCTCTCCCCTGATTGTAACCACTGCAGAAAGGAATGACAGCAGTCGAGTGAGCTTACAGTCTGTGTTCCTGTAGCTCATGAATGACAAGCCGGGAAATAAATATGGGCTTTATTGTTGGGGTAAGAGAATGATTTACAAGGCCCTGGCAGATGTCATTAGCCTTGACTCTGATGGAAAAAAGAAACACTCTAAGGTTGTGATTTCAAAGAGTGACAAATAGTCACTTGAAACCACAGTTTCAGCTTGAGGTTCCAACTTGGCTTTGTGTTCTCCACCAGTTAACCAGTTCCAGTTTGCTTAACTTGATCAACTTGAATAGCAACTTCCTGATATCCTCTAAAATTGTCTTCCTTTCCCTCCTGATGTTATAAATGTATCCGCTATTTCTAAAGGAACTAGATCCCTTTGACTGCTCAATGGCAACTTGGAACGTGTGGGATGTCTTGTGACCAGAACAGGGACCAAGATGAAGATTGGATGTCAACAGTGGTCACCCCAGTGTTTGACTCTGGAATCAGAAACTTGAAGCCCCAAGACTCTACCAATAAGTTACTATTTATTCCAAACGTGATGGCTTTCACTACTGCAGGGGGGGCTTAGCTTTTCTCAATAGTGGGCCACAGGACCACAAATCCCTGGGTGTGAGCTGCGTGAACCTTTTCTTCAAAATTATGGGTATTCAAATGGTCTAAGCTTGGCCTAAGTTCTGGCCAGGACCACGTGCACATAAACACTTTGTTGATATGTGCACTTTTTTATTATCCTATTTGTCATGATCATTGATAACACCTTGTTTCAAGACAAAATTTTGATAGAATGAAATTTTATAGAATTACATTCAGTTTCAAGCATCATTATTAATGGATAAAAGCCAAAAAGCCAACTAGTGTTAATCCAGGCAGAAACAGTTACCCAGTTATTGTGGTTGTGTGGTGACGCTTATTAAACACTAGTGGCCTACCAGCTTGAGTGTTAGATAATTAGTAAAAAGTATTTTTATTCTAAAAATATTAGGCCAACCACTCCCCATGGGTCACACTTTGGAGGCTAGAGTTTAACATGTTGATCATCAGTCCCTCAAGTTTCCATCCTCCCCTGTCGTTGGTTTCTTTATGTCTGACTTTTGTCAAACTGTCTCGTTCAAAGATGAATTAACCAAGCCAGTAACTTGTTTCTCATGTACTAGGTACCTATTCCCATCACTCTCCTCATGGCTATAAACTTACTCAATTCAGTCATTTCCTGCCATTCAGATTCAACCAAGACGTGTCGTGGTGGTGATGGTGATGGTGTGTGTGCCTATGTGGGACACATGTTGTCTTGCTTCATCCTAAAAGCAATCATGTTCATTCCCATTTCACAGATGAGGAAACGAGAGGTTGCAGTGAATGACCCTGGTAGGCAGGGACCAGATGAATGCAGACCTCATAGGCCATGATAGTCTAGCTGCAATGGAAAACTGTTGGAGGGTTTTTAGCGGGGAAGTGATGTGCGCTGCTTCAGGCTTTAGATCACTATGGCTACAACTGCATGAATAAGAGACTTGGAGGCAAGAATGGCATCAGGGAGTCTGCGAGGGCACTTCAGGAGGGAGTTGACAGCCTGCCACAGCCCAGTGCCATGATCCTTACTCCTCCTGCAGCTCAAGAGCAGGTGGAGGAAGCTTTGGCGCTGCCTAAGATAGCAAGACGCCAGTCCTCCACCTACATCTCAGCACCCATTTCTGCTCAAGCACCCCGGGGTGTAGTGGAAGTAGAGTCTACAGGGTCTACAGGACCAACTGCTGTCAACACCTCTTCTCTTCCAGACCCTGGTGACCGTGATAGCACCTCCTTGGGAAGCCCCCAAGCCAAGAATGTCCCATGAGGCCGAGATGTTAGATAGCATGCTTTTTGGTTTGGGTCGGGGGAGTTATAGGGTGTGGGGCTAGAGAGGAAGAGGCATGATGGGAAACAAATCAGGGTAAAAGTTAGTTGTGATGGTCAGTGGAGGAGAGGGAAGGAGAAGAGGGGGGGTCACAGAAAGTACTCAAGTTTGCCAAAGATTCTTATGATACCTCCAGCCCAGGAACTATGGAAACATGAGAAGAGAGTTGAGGGCTTCATCCTACTTTCATAATCCTTCATAAATGCTTAAAGTGGAAGATTCTGCTGCATCGATGACGCCTGCCACACTACCATTCAAACACCTCCTTTCCCCTCTCCCTCCCTTCCCAGCTGGGCAGCTTTTGATCTGCAGTGTAGCTGATTTCAAGATAGTTATTTTCTTTTTATGTGTGTAAGACACTACCCTACTACACTGCAGATCCCTGAGAGCAGCAACCAGCTTTTACAGCTGTACCCCCGAGGTTTTGGTACACAGATGATTGATCACTGCCTAAATGATGCCAAGATTTCTCATCTAGTAAATGTAGATGATCTTTCTGATCTCAAGTCATGTTGGGAAGATTAAGTTAGACACCATGTGTGAGAATCTCTGACACACAGTAGGTCACTTTAATACATTTGTGAATCTGAATTTAAGAGGGTCTTTCCACAATCACTGGGCCACACCTGCTGTCAGTTGTTTGATTGGGTAGATGTGGCCTCAAGCATCTGTGCCTAAGACTGCTGGCTGGGAGGTGAGTACATTCCTTGCTTTGGAAGGCCATCCAGAGAGTAGGGCAACCTGATTTTTCTGGTCAGGCCATGAGCTCTGGAATTGGTTACATTGGGCCAGCACTTCTGAATCTGTCTAATCCCTGGACATTTGCCTCCTTCTTGTATGTTCTTCTCCTCCTGTGTGTTCCATGATCTCTCAGTATGGCTATGCTTTTAATCAGCAATCATTTGTTGAGCAGGTGCCAGGCACAGGCATTGTGTCAGTGGCTGTGAGGGAGACCCAAAGAATGACTTTTGTTGATTATTTTCTATGCACCAAGCTGTACGCTAGGCCTTTTATACTTTATCTCATTTACGAAGATGTATAGACATAGTCTCTGACCAAAAGAACCTAACATCACTTAAGGAAAATAAGACATACACACACAAAAAGATAACTAACTATTCCAAGTGTATGGTAACTAAAATTCAAGACATTAAGAGCAGTGAGAATTTACAGAAAGCAGAAGTCACTGCTAAGAAATGGGGTCATGAAAGTCTTCAAAGGGAAGGACGGGTTTGACATGGACCTTGAAGGACGGGCAACGTTGGGGCAAGGAGAGAGAAGAAAAGGAGGCCACCCACTAGAGGGATGGCATGAGCAAATCCAACAATGGGAATGGATCCCAGCTGTGCCCATCAGACAATGAGGAGCCCACCCCTAGACAGGGTAGGATGACCCCCTCCAATAACTGAGAGGTGACCACGTCAGTGTCAAACAAACTTGAACTCAAATCCCATTTGTGTCTCACATTCATTAAATTAACAAACCTCTCTGAGTCTCAATTTCCTCATCTCTAAAATGGGAATAAAATACTTTATCCCCAGAGGATTAGATTAAAGGAAAGTGTAAGTAAAGTATCCAGAGTCCATGCTGGCAATAGCGAGACTGGGAAAATGGTTGCACATGGTCCAGTATTTGGAAATCGATTGAGCTTCCCTGGTTAGAGCCCTCTATGGTTTGCAAAGCACTCTCACAAACACGAACTCATCAGAGTAAGTCTTCCCACAGTCCTGCTGGTGGGCAGGGGTGTATTAATATGATTTCCATTTTGCGATGGGGCAAACTGAAGCTTCGAGAAGAGTTGACCTTCCCATGTTCCTAACTTTAGAGTCTGATCTGCATCCAAAGCTGGCTCTGCCACCTGCCAACTGGGGCACCTTTGGACATTTAACCTCTCTGAGCTTCAGCTTCTTTTCATTCTGTGGTCAACTTTTTACATTCGTCTTCTTTCCTAAATATTTAATTTGATTATTTAAATTTTTGAATAGATAATACACTGTAAGTTTCAAAAATTAAAAAGTACGAAAAGCTATATGGTGAAAAGTCTCCCTCTCACCCTTGTCTGCCACCCATGCTGTTCCACCACATCCAATCAGTAACCTGTGCATCCTTCAATGGTTTGCTGTGTTATCCTTTTCTGAGTCTCTGTGCATATAGAAGCAAATCCAAAAGTATACAAGTGCTTCTGCAACCTGCTTTATTTTTTTTTTTTTAAAGATTTTATTTTTTCCTTTTTTCTCCCCGAAGCCCCCCGGTACACAGTTGTATATTCTTCGTTGTGGGTCCTTCTAGTTGTGGCATGTGGGACGCTGCCTCAGCGTGGTTTGATGAGCAGCGCCATGTCCGCGCCCAGGATTCGAACCAACGAAACACTGGGTCGCTGGCAGCAGAGCGCGCGGACTAAACCACTCGGCCACGGGGCCAGCCCCGCAACCTGCTTTATTTTTTAACAACATATTTTGGCTAATTTTTTGTCTTGGTACAATCTAGTTTCCTTATTATTTTTCACAGTTGCACGGTATTCCATTATATGGATGTACCATAATTCATTCAACTAGTCTCCTATTGATGGGCATTTAAGTTGTTGCCAGTCCTTTGCTAGTACAAACAAGACTGCAGTGAATAACCTGGTACCCATGCCATCTTGCATGTGAGTACATTCATAAAATAAATCCCTAGAAGCATGATTACTGGGTCAAACACTTTGTGCATTTCCCATTTTCATAGGTATTGTCAAATTGCCCCCCACCAGGTTGTATTCCCACTTTTGATGCGTAAGAGAACTGTTTATCTGCAGCCTTGCCAAAACTGTGTGCTGTCAAACCCTTGTATTGTTGCCCATCTGATAGGTGAAGATAACATCTCCATGTAGTTTTAATTTGAATTTATCTTATTATGAATGACATTGAGCATGTTTTCATATATTTAAAAAGATACTTGTATTTTCTTTACTGGGAACTATATGTTCCTATCCTTTGCCTATTTTTCCATTGGGTTGTTGGTCTTCTGTATTTTATAATAAGGTAATTTATAGAAGGAAAAGTTTATATTGGAAACATAAGCCCTTTGTTTGTGGTATGAGTTGCAAATAACTTTCTCAATTTGTCATTTGCCCTTTGACTTTGCTTATTGCATCAGTTATTTGTGTGTGTTTATGTGTGAGTGTGAGTGTGTAAGAAACGTTCCAAGAACATATGGGCTTGAAACAACAACTATTTGCTCATGATGTTTCAGTCTGGGCTCAGCTGAGACAGTTCTTCTCTGTTCCAAGAGGTGTCAGCTGGGCTCCTTCATACATTTAAAGTCAACCAGTGGTTGATGGGCTCACGCACGGGTTTGGTAGTTGACTGACTGTCTGTAGCAGTAATGGAGGTCACTAGCCATCCAGCAGGCTAGTCCTATCTTCTTCTCATGGTGGTCACAGGTTCCAAAAACAGCAAGAGAGCAAGTATGAATGCTCAAGTGTTTTTAAGCCTCTGCTTGCACCACATTTGTTATTGTCTCAATGGCCAAAGCAAATACCATGGCTAAGGCTGGAGTCAGGGTGGGAAGGGAATTGGTGGCCATTTTTGCAAACAATCTACCACACTTACGGGATTTGTTTTTTATGAGTGTTGATTCATTTTCCCTGTGTTACTGTTGTTAGTTTGGTTTTCCAGGCAGATTTTTATTTTTCTGTAATACAGCTTGTCAATCTTTTCTTTCACGGATTTTGGATTTTGAGTCATAGGTAGGAAGCCCTTCCCCGCTTGAAGCTTATATAAAGGTCATTCCTGTTTTTTCGACTACTTTTGTGGTTTTATGGATTACATTTAAATTTCAATCCATCTGGAATTTATCCTTGTGTTCACTCCACATTTGTATTCTTAACTAATGCATAGTCCTCCTCTCTTTGGAAAGATTGTTGTACCAGCCAGGATAGGCAAAGTTACACCTAGTAACAAACAACTCCTAAAGCTTAGTGGCTTTTAGCAAGAAAGATTTATTTCAAGCTCATACTACATGAGATGAAAACATGCTCAATCTCATTTATAATAAGATAATTCAAATTAAAACTACATTGAGATGCTATTTTCACCTATCAGATGGGCATGCTAGCTCCATCTAGAACATTTCCTGTCTTGCACAGAAGAGAGACCATGACCAAGCACATACTGCATCTTACAGCCTTCTCTCAGAAGGAAAATATGTCCCTTCCACTTGCATTTCATAGGCTAACGCAAATCACAACCAATCCAGATGCCAACGGGATAGGGAAGTGTAATTCTACCCTGAGGAGAGACAGCAAATATTTGGGAACCACATTTCAGTCTTTCATAATTGTCCTTTCCGTTAATGTGCAGCTTTGGGAAAGGACACACGTAGAGCCTGAGCAGGCTGGGGACCCATCTCACCAGCTAGGTCAGGAACATCATCACTGGCCTGGGGTTATGGGTGCCAGAGGCAAATGAACCCCACACCCAACCTTTCTCCCCCAGATCTTGTTTCCTGCTCGGAGCAGAGGACATATGCGTGGTTTGGAGCAGCAGAGTACAGAAAGGGAGGAACAGCGGGTCTCACCTAGAGGAGCGTTGTGAGTCGAATTGTGTCTCCCTAAAAAGACACATTGGAGTACTAGCCCCTTACCCCCCAGTACCTCAGAATGTGACCTTGTTTGGAGATAGGGTTTTTGCAGAAGTAATCAAGTTAAAATGTGGTCATTAGGGTGAGTCCTAATCCAATATGACTGGTATCCTTACAAAAAGAAGAAATTTGGACACAGATATGTATAGAGGGAAAATGATATGAATACACAGGGAAAACATGGCCATCTACAAGCCAAGGAGGAAAGCCTGGAACAGATCCTTCCCTCACAGCCCCCAAGCCCTGCCGACACCTTGATCTCAGACTTCCAGCCCCCAGAACTGTGAGACAACAAACGCCTACTGCTTAAGCAACCAGGTTTACCGTACTTTGTTATGGCAGCCCTAGCAAACGAATACGGGGACATCTCCAGTTGCATGGTAGGGGCTGCCTGGATGTTATTTTGAATGGTTTTCTGGTGCCACACTAGACTAGCAGCAAAGACACCAGTGATCAACTAGCAATGTCTTCCATGAAGGTGGGGTCAGGAGCAGCACTGACTTTTGAATCAGCTGAACAAAGAGTGCACACAGGCTCCAGCACACTGTGACTCTGTGATGACAGCAGGGGCACACACACTTGTGAACTGGTGAGCCTATGGGCAAGGCTGCCGGGAATCCAGGCCTGAGGTCTTCACCAAAGGATGAGGGAGGAGGAATGGAGAGCCAGCGTGGCATCCACCTGGATATTGGTCCCCGCCTGGCCGATGATGAAGCCATCAGCCCTTCTCTAATAAGAGAGCACTAGCAACTAGCAAAAGAAAGTCAAATCTCAAACAAAATGATATCTCCCTAATATTTTGCTAGATGTCAGCATCCCTCTCGATTAGCCTTTTGAAGTTTGCTGCATTAAGATCACAAGGTCTGCTCTTCCCAGCGCTGTGGAGTATTATGAGATCTCCGTGCCTGTAACAGAGTAGCACAAGATTCCAAAGCCCTGCTGACTGCCAGGTAGTTCTCAGAGCAGGTCTTAGATTGTCCTAGTGTGTGAGAGAGCACCGGGAATACTGAGGAGAGGTGCAGAGGGGGTGGGCAGTAGTTGTTTCTGGCAAATGAAGGATGATTTTACTTCCTTCCTGAAAGCAGATTCAACAGCAAAGGTTATTTTATTTTAAACTCTGAGTTGTTCGTGCACGTGTGTGCGTGCACACATGTGTGTGTGTGTAACATGTCCCAGACGGTGCTCTGTGTGTGTGTGTGTGCGCGTGTGTGTAACACGTCCCAGCAGGTGCTCCGTGTGTATGTGTGTGTGTGTAACATGTCCCAGCAGGTGCTCCACGGAGCACCTTTCCAATTTGGAAGCCCTCTTGCTCTCGCTATCAGGGTTGCCTTAGCAGCCCCCAGCAGTTGTAATAATGGTGAGATGTCATCTGAAGTGACTTCAGAGACAGTGACCACCAGACAGAAACGTGGAGCAGAATATGAAGAAAGAACAGTGTCTCTTTTGCTTATGTAGCAACTCAGCCCCCAAATAGTGGCTTAAAACAACAACCAGGGGCCAGCCCTGTGGCCAAGCACTTGAGTTCACGCCCTTTGCTTCCGCGGCCCGGGGTTCTCTGGTTCCGATGCTGGGTGCGGACCTATCGTGGCTCATCAAGCCATGCTGTGGTGGTGTCTCACATAGAGGAACTGGAATGACCTACAACTAGTATATACAACTATGTACAAGGGGTCTGGGGAGAAAGAAAAACCAACCTTTTTTATTAGGTCATGATTATGTGGGTCAGTAACTTGGGCTGGGCTCAGCTGGGTGATTTTTTTATTTGCCTGAGGTCTTGATGTGGCTGTAGTCAGCTGTCAGGTCGCCTAGGGCCAGGTTGATGTAGGGGCTCCCGGCTGGGATGGCTCCTCTCTGTCCCACAGCCTTTATCACAAGGTGCAGTAGAATCCTCAGCAGCCAGAGAGCACAAACCCAGGAGTGGAAGCACTTTTCAGGCCTGTGCTGCATCACACTTGCTAATGGCCCAATGGCCAAGCCCAGAGTCAGCGTGGAGGGGATGGCACGGAGGCTCAGATACACGAAGGCATGATTCCTTGGGGGCCTCGGTGTAAGAATCTTCCACAGTTTGCTTTTCTGAGAACTTTTGTAACATGTCCTGAGACTCTCAAAGGTAAAACTTGCAGACAGCTAAACCTTCCCCCTTAGAAGGCAGGCTCAAGAGCTGGTGAAATCTTTCCTATTTTCCTTTCTATGATCCCATCTATACACACAGGCAAGTAAGCCTGGGAGAACTCAAATTATTGACCTTGAACAAAGCCCTTAATCTCTGAGACTCAGTTTCCATTTGTAAAACTCACCATAGGGTTATGGTAAGGACCACATGAGTTCATGGCCTTTTGCGTGTTCAAAGCCCCACTCGTAAGTGGATGTTCTTCTATCAGCCAGGACAGGCTGTGAGGGAAACAAAGCTGGCGCACAGGGACATCTGCAGCTACTCACAGAGAAGAGAGAGCTCCGGGTGACTGGGCTGTCAGAAGAATCTTTTTAAAAACTCATGAGAAGATCTTCTGGTTCCAAATACATTGCTAGTCTTGGTCTCGGTCTCTCTCTCTCCACAAGATCGACAAGGAGAAAACCGGTTTCGTATTTATTTCACACATCTCCTTTACCTTTTGTCCCAAGCCCGCATTGTTCCTCTACCTCAAATACAACTTATTCTCTCCTGCTTCTAACAGCGCCGACCCAGCTCACAAGACGTCTCCTCCAGAAAGCATTTGATGGATCACATTCCAAGTTGATCCCTGTTCTCCCATCCATCAAATATTACTAAGTCCTTTTTATGTGTCTGGCATGGTGCTGGGACCTGGTGACACAAAGATGAATGAGGCATAGTTTTATTCTCTAGGAGCTCACAGCCTAGCGATGAGATAGATGCAGAAACAGGAAATAGTGCTATCCTTGTGTGCTATGAAAGAAAAAATGTGCATTTATTCAACAAATTCAACAAAAACATGTAAAGTTCTCTTACTCTGTGCAAGTCTTATGTTCGTGTGAAATGCAAAAATAAATAAGATGCCTTTTCGATTTTTAAGGAGTGTCTAGTGAGGGAGTCAGACAAGCCAGCAGTCACAATTTAGGAACACAGAAGTCTGCACGAGGTTCACATCGGAGCCCAGAGCACGGCGCCTGCCAGACTGAAGTGGTCAGGGAAGGTTTCCCATAGAATTTAGGTGAAATAAGAAAAAGGGGAGGGATGAATTCCAGGCAGACAGAGCAACATGCACAAAGGCAAAGTGGCTTGGCAGAGCATAGCATTTTGCAGAAACCCAAAGCAGCTCAGCATGCCTGGTACACAGAGTGAGAAGGGGGGACGTGAGAGCAAAATCTGGAGAAGTGGGAGAGGCGAGACCACAGGCGCTGGGGAACCACTGATCGTTTTAACCCAGGAAGTGGTCTGATCAGGTTTGCAGTTTAGAAAGATCGTTCCAGCGGAAGTGGGTAGATTGGCACATATAGAGGCAGACTAGGGGCAGGACAATGAAATAGGAGACTGTTAAATTCACTTCAAATGGGAAATGATGAGGGATAAAGTTAGGTGATGCTACTGGGGATAGAGAGAAGGGGATGGATTTGGGAGTCATAAAGGAGTGTTATGGGCTAAATTGTGTCTTCCCCTGAAAAAATCCATATGTCGAAGTCCTAACCCCCAGTACCTCAGAATGGGATGCATTTGGAGATGGGGTCTTTAAAGAGGCGATTGAGTGAAAGGTCATTAGGGTGGGCTCTAGTCACATGTGGCTGCTGTGCTCATGATTTGGACACAGAGACATACAGAAGGAAGACCATGTGAAGACACACGGAAAAGACAGCCATCTGCAAGCCAAGGAGGGAGGTCTCAGAAGAAACCAAACCTGCTGACACCGTGACCTTGGACTTCTAGCCTCCAGAACTGTGAGGAAATACATTTCTGTTTTTTAAGCCACTCAGTCCGTTTTACTCTGTTATGGTGATAAGGGCAAACTACTATAGGAAGAAGAATCCAGAGATTTGGGGAGTGCACGGAATTGGGGGCGAGGGGAAGGGGGCGTAGAGAGTGACTCTCAGCATCCTGACTTGGGCAGTCTGGCCTGTGATGCTGCTGCTTTCCCAGAGGTGTAACCCAGGAGCAGCAGTGAGGTTAGAGATGGAAGATGGTGCATTCCAGCTCGGACATGTTCAGTTTGTGGTCCCTGTGCGACAGCGAGGGGTGATGTCCACTAAGCAGCTGGATGCGCAGGGCTGGGGCTCAGTCGGGAGGCACGGGCCGGAGACGCAGATAGCGGGATCTGCAGACACAGGTACAGTTGAGGCAGAGGAATGGATCTGTGTGTTGTCATTAGAGAAGGCAGAGGACAGAATCACAGAGAATCATTTATGGGAAAAGTGAAGGGAGAAGGCCTGGGCACAGGACAGAGCGGGAGGCATTAGCAGGACAGTCTCAGAGAAGAAAGTGTCAAGAGAGGCTCTCAAATGCTGGAGAGATGGATGTATCAAAAGACTATCTCTACACTCACACACAAGTATACGTCACGCTACCAATTTGCAATACTGGTCTGTTTGCAACGGCTTTTCCATTATTTTCTGTGCACTGGTCTTCAGGTGTTGGAGTCAGAACCAGAGCAATATCCATTTCTTCTGCAGAGGCAGCAGAATGCTTTTAGCTCTCTATCTCTGCCTGATGGGGCTTGTCTTTGTGGCGAGTGGGCTCTCCCAGCCATCCTCCTGACAGAAGCTGCCCGTCGGTCACTTAATCCGTCACTCTGAGGCATCTCAGCAGGCTGATTGTCTGGGTTTCTCCTGTAGGATCTGCCTTCGCCCATCCCGTAGTGATGATGGATGACTGGAGGAGAGAGACTCGGTGGCTCGCCTCCAGGGTGTTTGAGGTGAGGCTGGTCTTTGTAAGGCTCATCGAGGAGTCAGGCAGAAACCCTGCGCCTGTGGGGAAGAGTCAGATGTATAGGAATTATCGAAATCCCTGCTCCCGCTTCCCCCAGCTCCCCAGACCGAGAGGGACCCAGTTAGCTAACGGGCACTTCACGGGGTCCAGGTGTGGCCGCTTGACTTACTCTGGAGAAAGGGAAGGCCCATGGAGCCCCTGTCATGTGCTCCTCGCTCCAGCCAGTAAGAGGCGCCTTGAAGAAAGGCAGTTTCCCCAGAGTCACAGGGTTAATCGGGAACCAGGATTCGGACCCAGCCCCAGTTGACTCCAAAGATCTCTCCTGTTGAGTTACCCCCACTCCATTGTCCTCCTCACACCAGCTTCTCCCTTCCCTTCCCAGCTCCCGTTCCCACTTATTCCAGCAGCCATGCACCCACGCGGGAACCCTTCTGCTGAAGTCCTGGAGCTCCTTCACCCCGAAACAAACACAGCAGGCAGCCCGCCAGCAGAGGTTTAGCAGCCAGTCCTCCTCCGGGGTGTGGTGGGAACAGCATGAAGGGAGCCAGCTTTATGCCTTAAGAACTTCTGTCTCAGTGGAAATCTGAGAGCTGGATGAAATGTCAGAGATGGGTTTTTCTAACCCACTCACTCGAAGGCAATAGCTTGTACGTGATACACGTTCTGGGTCTTTTGGAATCTCAGAAAAACTGTGAGGCAGACAGGGCGGGCCCTCTCACGCTTTTACTGAAATGAAACCAAAAGAGTTCTGCCCACCCCGCTGGGCAGTCCCGGGGGCCCGAGGCGAGCTCAGTCCCCAGTGACAAACTCAGGGCTCTCGTCATTTTGGCCCACAGCCTTTCTGAGGCCCCTCCGCATGAGTCTCCACGAGAGACCCCACAGCAGTGACCCACCCTCCGTCTGAGCACCAGCAGGAATGGGCCTCCCAGCCTCCCAGGTTCCTGGACCAGCCCCAACTTTGAGCTGTTCCAGTCATTTCTTGTTTTGAGAGTAAATCTCCTCCCTCGCGCTCCCTTCCACAGAGTCAGGAGGAAAGAGGTGTGCGGGATACAAGCCCCGGAGAGGGCCCTGGGCGGCTTTTCCTCGCACCCTCTACCTGACTCAGGGCTTGGCAGGGCAGCTCTGTGCGCCTGGCCTCCCAGGCTGACGGGGAGCCTCTGTGCGTGCAGGGACTCCTGCACAGCGGCGCTGTTTCCTCATACCTGAGCCGTCCACAGCTGCACACACCACTCCCGGCCTGAGCACACTATTTAAGGCCAGCACGCCGGCACTGCTGTGAGTCACGGCACCTGGAAGGCGGCGGCAGCTCCTCTCCCCCAGCGCCCAGCGCCCATGGCTTCCCCGGGGCAGATCATCTTCTGGAGGTAGTGCGCTCTTCTCTCTCCTTACAGGTGAAGGGAACAGGGGCGAGGTCTGTTGGGGGGTGCTGAGGACTGCTGGGCTGTCCCATAGGTCCCCACCTGATGCAGCATTGGGCTTGCCAGAGCCTGGCCAGACAAGAGCCTAACTGGCCTCCAGTGAACATCACATCCCGGCCACTTGGGGCACCTGTTCAGGGTAAGGTGGGTCTTCAGCTGCTGAAGGGCTGAAACCTGCCGGGGCAGCTCTGAACCAAGGAGTGTGTGTGCCAGGAGCTCCAGTGAGACATCAGGTTCTGGAGGGGGCAGGGGTGCACTGAGCAGGGTGGCGTGGGGCTACTTGGTGGGATGGAAGGGAATCAATGACTGATGATGGGTGGGATGCAGAGGGACCCTCTATAGAGCCCCCAGGATAACGGGGTGAGCCTGCTTTGACTCTTCTCTGTGGGTGTGACTTCTTGGTACTGCTGAGCAGCTCACACCCACACCCCTCCTCCATGCCCCAGCTGGAGCATGGGGTCTCCAGTTTTCCGGGGAGCTCCTTGGAGAGGAGACCCCTGCTGCTGCCCCCGCTGCCGAGAAAACAGACCTTTGCTGAAGGGCAGCATCTGCCCACCCTGGAGGGCTGGGACGGGGTTGGGGAAGGACAAATAAAGAAACAACAGGAGAGGAGTGAGCGGACTGTGTAAAATGCTGTGGTGCAAATAGATGGGTAGAGCAGAGAGGAGGGTGGGTATTCAGAGGATTGAAGGGACCAGCCTAACCCCCTAGAGATGAAGAAAGTCCCATCCCTTGCCTTTTGCTCCTCTCACTTGTCTACCTCTAGTTGCCAGGCATCACTTACCTTCCTGGCAGGAAAGAGATGGAAAGTGGAGGAAGGGTTTTCCGGAAGTGGTTGGTGATTCAATGTTGGTCACAACTCACGATGGTGTTTAGGAAGACCGGCGCATGTTGGTTCTAGGGGTTGTTTCTGTCTTTCCAGTGAAAGGAAAAGGAGGGAGGGAAGGAGGGATGGAGGGAGGAATGGAAAACTCAGATTAACAGTGAAAAAAGTTTATGAAGAGACTGAGAGAATGTCACTTCCCAGAAGTAGCCTAGAAAATTCTCTTCCTTAGAACAAAACGTCAGCTCCCTTGCTCATGTCCATCTGAAATGGCCCGTCCTGCAGCAGGTGCTGGGGAGACACTGCATGACCAACAGGGCTGTTGAGCCGCACTCCCCTTCCTGTGCCCCAAGGACACTCTGCTCCCTGGAGAAACACCAGGCAGGGGGCTGCTATTAGGACTTCTCTGCCCTGCAAGAATGTCCCAAGGAGCTCTAGTCAGAGGAACCAGTGTGTTGCCAGCACCTTCTGTCTCTGTGCCCTGGGCTAGGTGCCTTACAGTAAGTAGCCTATTTTAATCCTCAGCCTGTGAGGGTTAATTATCACCTCAGAGAAGTTTACTCATGTGCTCCAGGCCACACAGCGTCGAAGGGGCAGGGCAGCCTTTAAATCCACTCAACCTAGTTCTGAAACCCAAGCTCTCTGCCCTGAGCCACATTTGCCTCCACTCCCTGCCCGGCCAGGCTCCTCCGCCCCCCTTCTCCATTCCTTGGTTCCATAGATGTGAAACACTCCCCATGCAACAAGTGGCTCTGTTGTTCCAAGGATGGACTGTGGGCTTTCTAATAATACATTACAACCAGCCTGACTGGTTTTGTGGGAGGATTAGCAGGAGGTGGGTGTTCAAAAGGTGGATTCCCCTACCCTTCAGAGACCATCGGAATCCACAGAGGTTCCTCTTGTTGGCCCCAGCATGCCTCCTTAGCTATTCACGCTGTGCAGTTGCAAAAGCAGTCATCAGCCACAAAGGCGGCAGATTCCTTGTACAAAGAGGCTGCCAGGAAGACGGTCAATGGGCAGGCTTGGTGGGAAGCTGGGTCTGGAGAGCTTGTCCCAGGGATGCAGGTGGAGCCCACCTGAGGGAACCCAGTGTCCACTCTTGGCCCTAACAAACCCTCTTTCTTTGCCATAATTCTTTAATTCATAATAATATCTTATACTGAGGTGATCGTGACCATTGGTGACGTGGGACAGCTCATGAAAGGGCCTGCCATCTTCTGCAGACCTAGTGGATTGTTCTCTTAAATAACTACCAGAGAGCTTGATACCTTCAAATCTCACACTCAACATGCATGTCACTCGGGGATAGAGTGCTGGGGTGCAGTGTCCCCCATACCTGAGATCCTTGGTACTCTCCTCCCCTCCACCCATCGTGGCTGGCGATGGCAGCAGCATTCACTCCTGGAACATTTGTTGAGGGCCTGCTAGGAGTCCAGGGGTGGAAAAGCCATGACCCTTGCTCTGAAAGGGTTACATTCAGGTCAACAACATTAACTGAGCACCTACTAAGTGCTGCACATTGGACACGGCATGAGGCAAAGGCAGCTAAGACACTGACGAGATTATGGCCTAACAGGGGAGAAAGCCTCCCAAAGAGATAATCCCAACATGCCATTCAGAAGTCCTGAGATATTAAGAGCAGGATGCAACAGGAGCACTTCCGTAACCTGAGGCTTTAAGGAAGGTTTCCCGAGCCAAATGATGGCTGCGCTAAGTCCGGAAGGATGAGTTAGAGTGATCCAGGTGAAGAAGGGTAGAGAGGACACTCTAGGCAGAGAATGGAATAGAACAGAACTAAAATAGAACAGACTAGAACTCATGATCCAGCATGGGGTGTTGGAAAGCTAGAAGCCACTCTGTATCATCATCGGAGCAGGAAGTCTGCGGAGCGGTGGAGCCAGATTATGCTGGGCCTGATCTACCAGACTCAGAGCTAGGAATTTGTTGTGGGTGAAGAGGAGCCATGGAAGGCTTTCAGGCAGAGGAATCTTGGTGGTTTTCATCTTAGGTGGGTTACTCCAGAGGCAACATGGAGGACGGATATGAGGGCAGTGAGCCAGAGGCAAGAAGAAACAGCTGGGAAACAGTTGCAGTTAGAAGTATAAGGAACGAAGGGACCTGAAATAGAGAATGATGGAAGAGATCTAGACGGGGGGAAATCCATTCAGGAAACATTTATGACTTAAAAATGGTGATATTTGATAAATGAATGGAGGAGCAGGGACGGTTGTGCAGAATAGGAGTAGATGAGGCAAAGGGTGGAGCCTGGAATGACCCCCAAGTTACTGGATTGGACAGAGGGAGTTGGGGAAGAGGGAAAGAGATGAGAACTAGTTAAGTATGGCACATGTTGAATTTGAGTTTCCCTGGGACCTCCAGGTAGAGATGCTCAGAGGGCAACAGAAGGCTTGAGGGTGAAATTGGGAAAGATCAGAGCCAGAGATATCAACCTGGGAGTCAACAGCTCATGGGAAGGGCATGGTCTTCTAAAGGGAGCATGTAGAGGGAGAGGACCAAGGGGCCAGGGATGGGAAGGTGAAGAACATCAACGTTTAAGGGAGGGCAGGGGAAGAAGAGTCAAAGAAAGAGCTGAGAGTAAATGGTGGGAGAGGTAGGAAGAGACCAGGCTAGAGAAACCTCATGGTTGTCAATCAAGCAGAGTTTCATGGAGCACCCAGGGCTGGTAGGGGTGTCATACAGGCCCAGTCAGACATGGCGCTGATGGGGAGATCCAGACAAGCATATGGCCTGTGCAGCATTTAAGCAGAACTCACATAGCTTTGCCCAGAAAGTGAGGGGGACATGCTGCCAAGTATCCCCTGCACCCAAATGAGGCCAAGAGGGGCCAGGGATCCTCTGAGTCTAGGCAGAAAGAGGGCTCATGGGTGCATTGAGTGTCCACATTCAGCAGAGAGCATCAGATAGCTGTGCTGTGAGCTCTCCTTCCAGAAAGCGGAGACACAAGCTAAAGCAGAAGTGAGGCCCAATTGGCACAAATTTGAAATTGTTATTCTCCTTTCCTTCCTTGCTTCCATCCCTCCCTCCCATCCTCCCTCCTTCTTTCTTTTCTTCCTTCCTTCCTTCCTTGCTTGCTTCCTTCCTTCCTTTTCCCTGGATTCTTCATCTGGCCCATTCTATCTCTTCTATCTGAAGAGAGCTCTTTGGGGCCTTTAAGATTGGGCAGAATCACCAGCAACAATAGGATTGATGAAGACATGTCAAAGGAAGGAAGCCGCTGGGTAGAGAAAGAGCATGAGTCTTTCTACCAGAGGAAGGTGGATGAAACAGAGAATGAAGGAGGCTAGAACAAGAAGGCTCAGGGAGCTTTGTTCTGGAAGCTTGGCTCCCCATTGCCCCCAAATTTTCAAGCTGGTGGCTGGCTCAGACACACTAGACCTTGATGGCCAGAGAAAATGGCAAAATAATGAAAGTTTGCCTGGTGAGAAAATCTTACCATCAGAGGCCTGGCTTAGGGAGGATCTCAGCACAGGCCATGTTGACACTTGAAACCCCACTGATATATGACAAGATGGGTCCAACTTTCAGACCCTCTGAGCCTATACAATCTGAGGCTTCAGGCCCTTCAGAGCCCATCCACATGAACAGGACAGGAAGCTGGAAAACGAGATACATTGCACACTGGAAGAAAAGATTAAACAGGTGGCACCTGTGCTCCTGCCCCCATCAGGGAAACATTATCTTCTAAGCATGGCCCTCTGTCCCCGTCTCCAGCTATTGCAATGCTACTCATTTCTTTCAACATTCAGCTGAAATGCCACTTCTACTTTGAAGTCTTCCTGGATCTTTCTAATTACAATTAATTGCTCCTCTTCTGTTTGTTGTTGGCCACATTGACGAATATCTGTTCCTAGTACCTGACTATTTCCCTCAGTGGGGTTAGCTCCTCGAGTGTCTGGACTGGGTCTGGTTCACTGTTGGAGTGAGGCAGTGTAGCATCATGGCTACACATTTGGGCTCTGGAAGCAGATTGCCTGGGTTCAAACCCTCACGCCACCTTGCACACTTACCCTCTTGAGCCTCAGTTTTCCTATCTATAAAATGGGCTGATAATAGTACCTAACTCCTGGGGTTGTGTGAATGACACGTGACAGTCATGTGCCTGGGACAGAGAGCCCTGTAAATGCTAGCTATTGCTAGAGTCACTATTTGCAATCTCTCTATAATGCTGGATACACGGCTGGCTCTCCAGAAGATCTTGTTGACCTCAACTCCATGACTCATTGTCTCTCCTATCCCTGAAATAGGTATTCCGGTGATGTATACTTTGCATGAACTGCCACTAGAGTCTCTTAAAGACGACTAACTCTAATGACACTCTGGAGAATATTCATAGAGTTTTCCAGATTCTTGTTTTGAAGAAAAAAAAAAATCAAGTCCACGCCACCTTTTGTTGTCTGTGAGTCTGCGAAACAACCCTTCTCTAAACCTGAGGATGACTAGGCCTCAGAATAAATAAATGGCTCTGCCAGTAGGAAGCGTTAAGGGTGGTGAGGTGAGCCTGGGAGGTCCTTGTGAACCAGCTCAGTGTCTAGATCTTCCTGATGGGCATTGCTGATGTCAAGAGCCGCACCTTCAGGGGGCAGTGGGAACTGTCCAGCTGTGACCAAGCACTTGGTAATGGCTAATTAGCTAAACCGCCCTACACTCCTAATTATCTCTTTTTCAGATGCAAATGTGGAGGCAAGAGACTTGCTCAATGTCTCCCAGCCAGCCAATGGCAGGAAGCAACAAGCTAGACCTCTATGCCACATTTATGAGAAAATTACCTTTCTAATCAGCTCTGCCTCACTTGGAACCATCACTCTGGAACTTTACGCTCTGCCGTTTAAAGCAGAACCCAAGTCATTACTGGCAAAACTCACCTCCTCAGGGACCAGTGACTGCCAGGGCAGAATTCTTAGCTGGCAGAGGAGAGAGCTGTCCCCAGAACAGACTAGAGCCTGTGGATTATCAGCCGCTGGTCTGTGTTGTTTCAAGTAGCTACTCTAGAGGGGGGAGTGCAGGAATAAGAAGTGGCTGTGGTCTCCCTGCATCTGAGAGACCAAAGCTTCATCCATATCTACCTCTGACATAAGAAAAAATGGAAATAATGTCGGTACTGGAGTTAGTCTGACCTGTGTTCACATTCTAGCTCTCCACTTCCTAGCTGGGTGACCTCAAGTAAGTTACTTAACCTCTCTGTGCCTTCATTTCCTCCTCCATAAATTGGGGTTAATAATAGCACCTACCTCAGAGTTGTGGGAAGACTAAATGAGTTCATATATGTGAAGTGTTCAGAGCAGCTCCTTGCACATAGCACTTTATGTGTTAGTTACTCTTATTCAACATTTCCCTCCCATTGTTTTTACAGAATAACAAAGTGACTTTGGGGAGGGAGATGAATGACAAGTTCGACAGTAGCAGCTAGGTTTAAGGGATCTTAGTACTAAAATTCTTCTGGAATTTCAGTGGACTTGAGATACCTTCTTTTCTAGTCCATGTTCTGTGAGATAACAGAAAAATCCTGGGCCGCCTGAGATGGTAACACTCGCTGGATACTCAAAGTTCATTCTCCTGACCTGCAGCAGTAGCATCGCCTAGGCCTGTTAGAAATACCGATTCCCAGGCCCCCTGCAGACCCACTGAACCCGGCACTCCAGGCTGGGGCCTAGCAGCATGTTTTCACACGCCTGTGTGCTTCTGATGTGCACAAATTCCAGAAGCGCCACATTCGCCTCCTCTCTGGGCTCCTGCATTCCTCAAGGGAAGCACAAAGATTCAATCCAGATGGAGATAATTTCACCCAGGATCCTTTATCATTCACATGTCTCCTTCAGACATGTTCTAAAGAGGGACAGATGGGCCTTAATGAAAACGAAGGAAAAGACAGGAAGTTTCTCCAGGTAAGAAGCCCAGGTGATATTTCTCTGTATATTAGCGCTACATAACCCCAACCATCTACCTAGAATGTTTGAGATTTACTAACACATCTCTTCCAAATGTATTCTTGCTGCTCCCAGCATGGCAATAATGGGAGAAAGGGCAGCCGGTTTCCTATCTTTCTTTCTCTGCAGATTTAGAATGAAAAATTTCATAGAATAAAAACCATGAAAGATTTAAGAGACAGAGAGAGCATCCATCAAATTTAGGAGTATCGGATTGTCTCTTTCAGCTTCCTAGGGCTCTCACTGTGTTCCCTTCCACCCCCTACCCAAATGGCCATTTCCCACCTCTCTTCTCTTCAATCCTCTTGCCAGCCCCCCTCCCTCCCGCCACAGTCTCAGATGATTATCTTGCTTTATCCTTTACTGAGAAAGCAGGAGCCAGCAGACTGGTACTCCTTCATCCTTTCACTTCAAAACTCCCTGCTACACTCATCTGTGCCCTTTTTCTCTGCCTCCCTTCCTGGTAACAAAGGACGAGCCCAGCTCCTATCAAACAGCAACCTCTGTGTGCCCTGGATTCATCCCATCTCACCTCCTCCGGCCAGCGTCATCAATCTCTCCTCTGCTCCTCTCTTATCCCTATCAGCACACACCCCACACGCCAGTGTTTTCTGTCTTAAAGAAAAACCCTCTCTTGGCCCCACCACCCCTCTAGCTCCCACCCCATCTCTTTTGCCTGCTCAGCAAACGTTGAAAGAGCTGTCAGGAGTTACTGATCTTACTGATTTGCAGGCCTCATAGAGGGACTGTGATGTGGTTCCCAGCACAGACTGGAGCCAGGCTGCCTGGGCACAATCCCGGCTCTGCCACTTTCTAGTCCTGTGGCCTTGGGCAGGTTATTTATCCTCTCAGTGCCTGGGTTCCTCATCTGTAAAATGGGGATAACATTAGAGTTTACATCATAAGAGTGTGAGAATTACATGAGTTAATACAGATAAAGCACTTAGCAGACACTTACTGTAAACCACGTGTTCTTCTATTTTTCTCTCCTCAATTTACTCCAGTCGGATTTTGTCCCCACTATAGCAAGATATTGCTGCTATCCATGTCAAATCTACTGCTGACTTCTCTGATCTTATCTCACTTGTTTCCACAACAGCATTCAACACAGACGTCCCACGACCACCTTCTTGAAACACTTTCTTCTCTTGGTTTCCAAGACACTAAACTCTCCTGATTTCCCGCCTGCCCCACTCCCCCTCTGATGCTGGTCTGGTCCCCTGGAGTTGGCCTCTTCTTCCGTCTGCCTGGCCCAGGTCTGGTGATAGCTGCTTCCCTCCTCTGCTGCCCCACACAACTCGAAACCACCGGCCCTGCCTCCAGGGCACCTCTGTACAAGGACATATCCTTTCATTCACTTCCGATATGAGTGATTGGCTCTACCCTTTGCCAAAAAGCCTCAGGTGCAGGAAGAGAATATAGCAGAATAGGGAAATGATCGCTTAGAGTGTCTGGTGTAAGCTTTGGCATCGGGTTAAAGTCCTATAAGGCATGGTGGGGTGAGTCTGTATTAGCAAGCGCTGTGGGGAGGGAACTGCTTCTAGGCCCCAGAGGAGCCCTTGAAGCTGGGGTAAGGATTCCAGGCAGGTCCTGGTGGCAGCCCTGCAGCAGGGCACAGTTAGACAAACTATCACTCCAGTCGAGAGGAAGCCCATCTTTGGTTTCAGCATCTGCCTGTCCAGAGAAACTGCTTCCTATCTTCTTCCTTCTTTCTTCCCTTTTGTGAAGAGGAAGCAAGTCTTGGTGATTCTCTTTGCAGCTAAGAGAGAAGTCAGAGTTGACAGAAAAGTCATAGTATCATTCTGGTGGCCTTAGGTCAAGAGGTCTTTGTCTAAAGACCTTAATATAGTCTCATGGCCATTCTGCAAACCCAGCCAAATCTCGCACCCCTATGGCGGTCACCCTTGCCTTGGGCCCCACTCTGTGGGTGCTTCCCTGTAGAGCGGCTCTGTCTGTTGGGTACTTACTCATACCAGCTCCTTCAGGACTGTATACAAGCAATGTTGGGGAAAGGCTTGCAAATCACTGCTGGTCCAGAGCCTAGGAACAAGACTGACTTGGGAGCAGATCAGGGAGAGAGGAAGCAGGGCTCCCAGAGGTCCCTTACACAGAGGGATTCCCTTCCGAGCCCTGGGAGGCGTGCTCCTCACTAACTCTGCCTCCGAGAAGCTGCGGCCCCAGGAGTCTCTCCTGCAGGCTGGGCTCTGCCTCAAGGGTGGACAGGGGAATTCCTCAGCTATGACAACCTCACCTTCTACCAACAGGCTGCTGAGGGGCTGTTGAGGTAACATCCTCAGCAAGACTAGGAAGACATTTCCCATGGACACAGCTTTCTAAATGAGAGCTAGAGCCCCGGGGGAGCCCGCAAAAGTCTGTGGACCCTGTACTCTAGCAGTCATTGTGCACCTGTAATAGGAATGTTTTCTGCTGTTTTCCTTCCCCATTATAAATGTACAGTATTTCTGAAACATTGGGATTCAACGGGTCTTTGAGGCCTTGCTGAGAAAGCTAATCATCATTTATAAATAGCGTTGCTATAAGATCCTGTTTAAAACTTCAAATATCCAATTTAGACAGCAGTCTTTACAAGGTAGCCATTGGGTGCTGGGAATGCTTGTAGATTTGGGGATCTACATGGGTGGGCCGGTCCTTCACCTGGATGGGGAGGCAGAGGGACCCTTCAAGGGGTAATGCTTTATCAGGCCCTTTGGTCTTTGACTCCACCCAGCTCGGTGAGGTACCCAGAGGGACATAATTTACCAAAGTCCTGGCTGGAGGGTCATCTCCTTGATATTCCTCTCCTACCTGAAAAGCATGCGGAGGGGTGCCTTGGGATTTTCCCAGAGTATATTATGGTATGAACTCAAAGCTTAAGGAGTAACTGTTTTTTGCCTTTTGGGTTTTTTTACTGTGAAGTAATATAGTAACATTTAAGGAAATTTTGAAAAAAGGAAACAAAAATTCATCCATGATTCTATCATTGTAAATGACTATTTTCTTGTTTGTTTTTGCCTTTCCCAAGTCCAATTGCAAATAATTTTTACACAGTTATTAATAGTGTACCCTTTCATATTCTGCTTCTTCCATTGAACCTGTGTGTATTAAAATGAAATATTCTAAAGCCACTTTACAGCTAAAAAGATCTTTGTATCTTGATACTGCAACAGTTGTAACTCTACATAGTAATGTGCATTTTTATACTTTTACTGGGTTGGGATGTATCATATTGGGGCCATCCTCCCTGGAAACTCAGCCCCAAGGCCGACAGGACTCTCCTATCTGCCCGCCTCCCATTCTGCTCAGTCCAGTATCCCGTCACATCTGAGCATCATGGGGCCTAAGCAACATGCATGATTCAAGCGTCCAACAGTCTCTGTGTTTCGGTGCCCGAGACAGTGTTCCCCAGAGTCAGTTCTGAGGACAGTGATATTGCAACAAAATTTCCCCCAGAAGAGTTCTACAGGCATGCAAGTTTGGAAGTGCTGAACAGTATGAGGATGGACCATATAAAATTGCCAACGTTCAATTGTTTTTGACATACAAAATGGTCATTCCAAATGGTTCAACCTAATAAAAACTCCTCTGGGACATTCACTAGACAATTAGCGTATTAAAGGCCTAAAGTTAAAGAAATCTGTTTGATTGTGATTGACCCAATGTTATGAAAATGTAATCCTTTTTCAAATAATACTTATCACTATACATCAGGGCACACTTTGGGAAACCAGGGGCTGGAGCAGTTATGAAAGAACAGAACTATGAAAATGCAGCAAAGAAGTACGTTAACGTGGGAGCCTGGAGCAGCATCAAGGCCTGAGCAAATGGCCGGGAGAGGAAGGGCAGGCTGGTATTTTCCTTCCTGGGAGTGCTCGCCCATCCCTGAGATCCAAAGCCATCACATTTTTCAGACCTTCCCCTTCTACAGTCATTCTTCCTCGAGGAGCCTCCCTCCAAATAGGCATTTTTGTAATCAACCTCTGCCCTCTTCTCCCTCGTCAAAGTGCAGGGAGGATTCATGAGGTGACATCAGTGGCTCACCCCATATTCCTCAAATGACAGATGTTAAATAAACACGGTAGTATTTTGACTGCCCTCTCATTATTATAACTATTAATTATTCATCTTTTCAGGGTATCATTACCATCCCTGTTCATAGGTGTTCATCTAATTCGTTTACAACTATGATGTGCGTTAAGCTAATCTGCACACAGGGAGGAGACTCAGGCTCGGCTACCGGTGCCTCAGGGAGTGTCTCACACATACTCTATAAGGAATGCGGGGGCCGGCGCTGTGGTTGAGTGGTTAAGTCCGTGCACTCTGCTTCCAGGGCCCAGGGTTCACCAGTTCAGATCCTGGACGCAGACCTCCATACCGCTCATCAAGCCATGCTGTGGTGGCATCCCACATAGAAGAATTAGAATGACCTACAACCAGGATAGACAACTATGTACTGGGGCTTTGGGGAGAAAAAAGAAAAAAGAGGAACATTGGCAACAGATGTTAGCTCAGGGCCAATCTTCCTCACCAAAGAGCATACTTAAAAAAAAAAAGAATGTAGACCCACAGCCAGTTTTGAATTTGTTGTTCTCCAGGCACCAGAGCTAAATGTCCAAGACAGAGAAGGAACTGTTGGATGGGGTAGATTTAGATAGAGTACAGTGAGGCAGTGGCTTGGCCAGGGCTAAATTCTCCATGCTCCCACTGTGTTTTCCCCCCCATTCCATTGTCCCACTGTCTGGAATTCTTCCCATGAGAGAGCTTTTATCAGGGTTGTCAGTCATTCACACTCTGCCTCCGGACACTCTGTGTAGTGACTAGGCATTCTGGCATCGCTCAGCACCTCTGGCCACCTAGCAAGTGTTAGGTGTCGGTAGGAATTAGCTAATACTCTAAGGAAGTGAAAGATGAGACTTGAAAGGTAGGGTGTTGCTTCCCTATGAGAGCACAGAGTTACTTTAAAGTTGTTAATTGTAGTGGGGTGGGGTTTAAATGACATCAAATGGAACCCTAACAGTTTTGTGTCCTGAAATGGAAGGCGCTTCCCACAGTAAGCGTGCCTATGAAGGAAATTCTTGGCCTCTCAGGGGGCTTGCTACAGACACGCAGTTACCAGGAATGGTAAGAAAAGCCTGTTTGATTTCTTGCGATGTAAGTGGAAATGAAGCCTTTGACTCAGGCTCACTGAAGGAGCAAACGTGGATGAGGCTTGAACAGGCCACGTCACCTTTTAGATCCTCACCTCTCATTTGTCGTCTATCCAAAACTGTCAGATAATCTTAATAACACATCCCGAGAGCTCTGAGAGCAGAGGGAAGGGAAGCGGCACTCCTCCTTCTTTTGAGCTGAGTGAGAGATTTGGAACCAGAGGCCTGATTTGACTTCCCTCTCCACATTTATTGTGTGTGACCCTATGCCAGTCACTTAATTTCTCTTGCTAAGTAAGGACAGTCAATAGACCTCCCAGAACTGCCTCGAGGATCAAAGTTGATAAGGTACAAAAGATGATCATGACGTGACATTGATGGCAATGCTCAGCTCTCTTGTATGGCCTGACGTGTCTACATCTTTAATTGAGAAGCTGCCTTCCCACTGGGAGAAAATAACTTGTAAAGAGTACCAAGACTCATATACCCTGGACTTTAAAATAGGCAGAAGTATGAAAAGCACTGGTCATACGTGTCTCATTGTTCATTTCCCTTTGGGTTCAGCTTCCGGAAAGTCTGTCTGTATCAGGGATGTAACCTGACATTTTAGATCTCTTGGCCAGTAAGTTATGTCAATTCTGGGGTTGGCCCTCTTGTAGGATCACCACACAGTCCCACAACCTCATAATCATGGTCTCCGATGTTGAGTTCCTTCCGTGTGTCAGCACACTTCTACAAATTCTGCATACATTACTGATTCATTAAACAAATATTTATTGATCATCTACTTTGCACCTGACACCAGAGATCCCAGGGTTACAGTCATGTATGAGGTACAGGGCCTACCATTATTTAGGGTACAGACTAGAAGGAGAGATAGATAAATAAACGCACAATTGCTATACAGTATGCTAAGTGCCACCACAGGCCAGTGTCAGAATGCTTTGGAATCTTCTAATCTAGTCTTGATGGTGGTGATTAGAGACTTTCTGGAGGAAGTGGCTTTTAATTTGAGTGGGAATTAGCCAAGCAAGGAGACGTGGGAAGAACATCCAGGCAAAGGGCAAGGCCTGTGAGGTGGGTAGGAACAGGAAGGCAGAGCAGGGACTAGAGCGGCACTTGAAGAGATCAGTAAGCTGGATTGAATCTTCTCAACAACTGAGGAAGGTGGGTCTTATCCTCCTCATTTTGCAGCTGAGTAAATTAAGGCTTAGAATGACATGAGAAAGTGAAGAAGGATGTTTGGGAGGATGCTTAGAAGATGTGCAAATCAACAGATAAAATCAAATTACATTTGAGAACGATTTTCAAATGGCCAAGGGGAAGATGATGAGGTCAGGAAGCCATTTGTTAATGGCGGGCTCTGCTGGGCCCGTGGTGCCCCTTACTTACACTTTTCTCTAGGGATCATCAACCTCACTGTTTATCCATTATCACAAGCGTTTCATACAATATATGCAAAGAGAATTGAAAATAGAGTCTAGATCTCTGTCTCCAAAACCTATGCCCTTCTCTAGTTTAGAAAAAAAAATTTATTTTCAATACTAAGATTAAGTATTTGGAGCGGTTGGGGGACCTGGGCTGGTGACAAGGTGGCTCATATGAAGCAAATCCTTTCAGGCCCAGGGGTTTGGTGGCTGCACTTTGTCAGGAGCCCAGGAGCCCAGCTTTTCAGGAGTCTCAGTGCCAAAACCCAGACTACCATGCCCCACTGCCTTTCTTGAAAAGCCTTTAGAAGTAACACTCGAACGAGTTTGCAGAGAGAAATACTGGCCTGAGAAAGAGGTGCTTTGCTGTTACACAGCTGTCGAGATCTTCACTCCCATGAGGCACCAGAAGCACTTCTTTCCTTAAAGAGCTCCCCCCAAAACTTCTGTGCTTAAGCTGTAGGAGAAGACTACAACTTTGAAAGCTCTTGAACCTGACCAAAACTTCGAAAAAAGATACATCCAGCTACGTTTTCTCATATTTCTAGAATGAGATTTTCTCCTAGACAGATTCCTAGGTCAATAAAATGCTCGACTTTTACGGATTTAGCAAATAAAGTAATTATAGTTTCACTAATGCTGATGCCCAACATAGTGCATTTATTCTAAAAACTTGTTGTCTGAATGTAAATGTTAATTTTCTGAGGCAGAAAGTGTGGGAACTACAAGAGAATCTGTTTAATCTGAGTGGAAGATCCTGTTGGCTTCCCGGTTTTCCATCCATGAGACAAATAAAATTGTAAAGAAGTGAGTTGCAAGCTGGTGGGTTTCACTGGCATTCCCAGAAGCTGTCACACTGGGAAGGAAGTGTTCAGCTTATTTAAAAATTCAGGGGGTTCCTGGTGCTGCTCACCTGGGCTCTCTGGAACTGAGGCTGCCCCTCAGTCATCACCTGGGGGCAGCTTGTGAACAGCCTACCCAGCTACGAGGAACATGGCTGCTCACTTTGAAGAAAAACGAGTTACATATAATTTCTAGCACACATGCTTTGGGCCCTGGCTCTTCCTGTGAGAACTCGATGGAAAGTGCAAACCACTGACCCAGGGAACTGGGCTGTAAGTGAAGAGCTTCCTGGGAGCATCAAATTGAAAGGTGCCTATTCACCTGCCATCTAACAGAGGGTTAGGTCAACTTAAAGAAAATAAAGTATTGTTTTCTTTTTAAAAATGTTTTCCTATTGTTTGTTTTACAAAAGTAATATGGGATTAGGATGGGAAATTTGGAAAATAGAGAAAAGCTCAAAAGAAAAAAAATATCAAAATCTATATCATTCCTAACCCAGAGATAAGCACCATGAATATGTCCTCCCAGTCTTGTTCCTCTGTATATTTATTTAATAGATGGTATCACACTGTTCATATTATACTAGAAACTACTTTTCACTCACCAGTTTTGGGAACGTTTCTCTTATAAATATTATTCTATGATACAATTTTTTGATACAACTGCAGACTATTGCTTCTAATAATGGACCTTAATTCATTCACTCAGTTCCCTGTTGTCAGACGTGTGTGTGCTTCCAATTATTTGCCGACAATCATTATATTAATTGTAATCAACACTATAGTTAATACCCTTGGGAATGCATTTTGTTGGTTCTTTGGAATGAATTCCTGGAAGCACAATTCCTGGATCAAAGCTTGCTGGGCACTTCGTAAGCTTTCTAATATATGTGGCCAAAGTGTCCCCCTGTCCCCACCCTAAAGTTTGTACCAACTCATACCCCTACTGGCCATCTAGACTCCCCAAAATAATAATTGCTGCATAAGATCTTTCTCCAGGACCAGCATTAACCCCTGCCAACATTTTGAAAAAGAAAATGACAGGTTTTGTATCTAATGTTCCCACTTTATCCCATTTTTGAGATTTTTCCTTCTCATGTCTTAGCCTCCTTGTTAATTTACCATCCAACCCTACTCTCAGTAAAGTAACTAATACTCTGACACTCCAGTATTGACGACTACTGAGATAAAATTATTATACTACACATTTTAACCAGGAACAAAACCAAGCAAATAAATTGCTTATTTATAGAGTTTTACTTTATTACCAAGCTAAAGATGAGAGTTATCTTGAGGCGGAGGAAATCCCAAAAGTAGTGAAACAAAGGCCAGAGGTTCTTCTTACTCCTAAAGCTGGCCTTTGCCAAGTCTTCCTTTTATGCAGTGACAGGGAAAACAGGTTCACAGCTTCCACCCAACTCCTTAGGAAACGCTTGATGTTTTCTGCTAAGTCTCCCCTCCCTCCAAGTCACAGTTCTGAGTTCAGTGGAGTAAATCCTGCAGAGAAGAATGAAAAGGGTATAAAAAAAGTAGAGAGGATAGCGGATTTGCTGGTGAGAGAGAAAAAAATAGATTTGAGGCTATGAGGGAGAAGAGACTATGGAGTGGATTTCAGAGAGAGCTTTGGGGAAATGTCAAGAAAGGAAAAGTTTGGGGAGCTAATAAGAAGGATAGAAGTTGGGAAAGAGGATTTTTTTTTAAAAGAATTTTTGCTGTGCATTATCCATGTAATGCTTTTTGATATTTTCCTAGATATCTACTGGTTTCAGTTAAACTTTTGTTGGATTGATATTTCTTTGACTGTGACATTGTCAAAAACTGTACCATAAGATGCTTGGTCTTTATGTAGGTTACAATAGGATCATATCTCTGGAGCTAGAAAACTATTTTTTACTTAGGTATAATAATTAAGAGCTGATTTCTAAATGTGTATTTCTATTTAGTTGTTAATTTTAATTGTTCACATAATATCTGCCTAAAAGTATAATTTAAGGAGATATAACCCTGAAATAAAACATGGACTGCCATTCAGTTGGGCTGCCTTGTGGATATATTTTGTTTCAGTAGAAGAATATGTTCCAAGATCAGATCAGCTCAGTTCAGCATTTATCAAATGCCTAGAATGAGTCAGGCACCATGTCTGACACTTAGGGGAGTAAATGTGACTGATATATTGATCCAGCATGACCAGTAGGTTATAATCAAAGCAAAATTTTATTTTTATCTTCCCCTGACCTTTTGAAGTGCATTCAGTAGGGAAATAACATGATGAAATTGCTGAAGCCTCTGATAAAAACTTGGCCTCTCCTTCAGCTGACTGATGTCCCCTCAGCCCCCGGTTGCCTGAAGGTCGGCTTCACACATGACTCTCCATGCTCAGGTCCCCTCTCCCAGGTGTTCCTATTGGTGAGGACTCAACGTGGCTCTAGGGTATCTGGCCTGCTGGACAAGCTCTCAGATTCCTGCCTTGTAAAAGGTGACTTCCCAAATGCAGCTCTGTGCCTTCTGTCTCTCCCCTGTTCTGGAACACACAAAATTTCCCACGTATGTTTTAGGCTTTGGTCCACGATGCCCCCACCACACCCCAACATTGTACTTTGTATCCGTGCATTGTGGAGGAGGAGGAGGATGTTCTCACAGCACAGAAAAAACTCTCTGCAAGACACAGCTTCACAAATCATCACTCCTGGTTCTGAGCCCGTTTTATGCCCTTCTTCTGATCGAAGTGACTAAGAATTATGGAACTGCTTGTCAAGGATTCCCTTCTCAAACTCTGCATAGTGATGTGCTATCTCACTTTGATACGCACCATTTATTCTATCTCGAAATCTCAGTTGAAACTTTAAATTTAACATCCTAATACACAAAAATAAAAAGACAGGGTCCCTGTTCTTGAGAAATTTCGAGGAAACTAAAGGAGACAGAAATGTGTAAACAGATTGTTTCAATACAATGTGACAAGCATCATGATAGAGAAATGTGCAGGGGACAATGAGGACACAGAGATAGCTTCTGATCCATGGTGCCAGTATTTTCCCTCAAAAGACTGTCTAGAGGAAGGCCATACATGAAAGAACGAGCGGTCTGTGCGGGTTACAAGTGAGCTGAAAGAAGGTAGTATCTGCTTGGGAACATCATGCTTCAGAACAAATGCTACTGATTTGTTCCCCAGTTACTCAAGAGCCTGGAGGAATGCTTAAATTATAGGTTCCTGTTAATACTGTTTAATTGGTTAAAGTGGATAGGAAAAGCTTCCTTTTTTAAGGGTTTGAAAGGAAGCCCAGAAATCTTGGCAGCCAAATGTAAGAATAGTAATCCTCTCTGAATCTGCCTTAAGATTGTAGAAGCAGGGCCGAGGTCCTGGGCTGGACTCCTCAGTCTGGTCTCATACTGCGCTCTTGGCTCCACGGCCCCAGGGGATGTACGGAAGACATCTGGACAAACACGGCCCCAGACATGACCGCTCTACCCACCTTCTCATTCCCTGCACTCTATCCCCATCCAACTCTTTTTTTTCCTTTGCAGTAAATAGTTGATTGCACTTTCCCAGCCCCCAATTCCAGCATCAAATATGGCATTATAAAATCGTAAGGAAAATAATGAAAAAGTCTGGGAATGTGCTTGCTCCTCTAATGCTGCTAAGGCAGGGAGGAAGGGAGCTGTGTCCAGTGAGGGCCTCTACCGAAGCTTATGCTGCTGAGCCCAGAACCCTAGATGTCCCAACAGGCTGTCCAAGGAGGTGCAGTCCACTCCAGGCGCCGAGGGAACGCTGCCACGGCTCTGTGCCTCGTGCCAAGCGGACTGCTGTTATTTCACCTGCTCTTCCTCCGAGACATCAAAACATCCCCAACTCAAATAGTTACAAATCCGAACAACGCCTTTCAGACCTCTCACACACTGGGAGTAACACACGTGACCATTGTCAAACCACGTTTCCCGTTTTTGGAAAGATCGTTCCCATAACCAGAGACTGTTTCAGAGTGATGAAGCAGCCTTGCCTGCGGGAAATGCCACTTTGGCACTGACCAGGGCATTCCCAACCCAGTTAGATTCTGACCCTGGTGGCAGCGCTCAGAAACCTCGTCCGGGAGAATGTGCTTGCTTTCACTGGGTAGTAGGAAAGTTGCCCGGATGGAAAAGGACTAACATCCCCGATCATTCCTGCCTCTTTTCTTCTGGGCCTCCTTCCTGTCTGTGCTGCTACAACCTCATGGTCCTTCCTGGGTTTCTCAGCTCCGGTGGCCACCAGAACTGTTATATTAGACTAAGATGTGAAAAATTGTTTCTGTCCTTGGTTTAGGTAAGATATCCCTAGAAAGGAGGAAGAAACTTAGAAACATTGTAAATATGAAACTAACAGAGCCAGTTTGTTATCCTAACTTACTAAATCTAAATTGAGATTTGACGTGGCTGGTGCAGATTTAAGGGCGCCGGCCTTGGCTCCTTTTCTCATCTCCGTCTGGGTTAGTGAGAGGCAAAGCTAATCAGTTTCTAGACCAAGAGGACACTGGGCAGGCATTGCTCCCAGGCCTAGTAGGGTTCTCAGTCCCTAACAGATTCCGCCTCTGAGGGTCTCTGGAGGAGACCTTTTCCTCCCCTACCTTCAACACACTTCGTATCCCCAGTCACCCTGGCTCTTGACGTGAGCCTTAGCATCTTGGTGGTGGAAAAAGAACTAAGATTTTTAGTGCACTTGCTACATGCCAACCACTATCCTACAGACATTACATCCGTCATGCAGAAAGGCACCAAGTGAGGGAAGGTAGATCCCTTCCAGGCCCTCAGATTTTCCCCCTTGAGCTCAAAAATAAAACCCAAGCATTAAAAAGATGGTAATGGTGACCACTAGTGCCCCCGCCAACTAGCATGTAATCCAACACGTAAAGAATACTAAATCATATAACAAAAAATATGTGCACAAGTTAAAAATAAAAAACACTACCTTCTAGTTTTACTGATTAATTTCCCGATAAATTTCTAGACAAGTTCATTGAACTTTAATTTTGATCTTTGGAGAGTGGTGAGCGTGTTGGTCAAGGGTGAGAGGGACAGGGTGCCATTCCTGCTTTGCTAATGCCACAAGGACAAGCTTAGCCCGCCTAGTGAAGAGCCCAGTGCTGCCTGCGCTTCAAGTTATCCTATGGTGGCCTGATAAAGCTTTGTTTGGTCTATCTCTTAAAGTTCCTAGTACCCTGGACTCCAGGATGGAGAGCCTTATCCATGGTTTGTTTCTCCAAGTTGTTCAGTATGCCTGAAACAAATTCTCTGGGTGACCATTAAGGCTAATTCTACCTGCTGGTGAAGGGACAAATCTTACTTTTAAGTTTTTATAGCATCACCTAGTAGTCTCTCTATTGGGCGTGAAACCTTAATGGTGGGTGCCATATTCTGTCCATATCATATCAGTGTCCATAATACTTGCTGGATATTACAGATATACTTCATAGCTCACATTTCCTTTTCTCTTAGCACTTTGAAGACAGAATTCCATCATTTTTCTGGCTTCCTATGTTACTTTGGAGAGTAAGTTGTTAATCTAATTGTCATTCCTTTCTAGGTAATCTGTCTTCTCTCTCTTACTGCTTCTAAGAACTTTTTGGTGTTTGTTCTTCAGTTTCATTGTGAAGTGTTTTGTAGTTTCCTTTTTATTTACCCTACTTGAGATTCATGGAGCTTCCTGAATCTGAAGATTGAGATCTTTAATAAATACTAAAAAATACTCAGTCCTTTTCTTTTCGAATATTGCCTCTCTCTCATTCTCTATTCTTTCTTTTGGACCTCTGATTAGAATATATTAAAATTTCTCATTTTGGTCTTCATGAATCTTACCGTCTTTTATATTTTTAGTCTCTGTTTCTCTGGACTCCATCATGTGTAATTCTTCAGCTCTTCGGCTTAACTAATTCTCTCTTCCAGTTGTATCCACTCCACTACTTAATGTGTGCAGTGAGTTTTAAGTTTCAATCATTTATTTTTCATTTCTAGATGTTCTGCTTGGTTCTTTTTCAAATCTTAATTTGGTCAGTGTTTTTAGTTTTTTGTTCCCTACTCAGGCTTACAATTCTCTCATTCACTTATTTTAAGATATTAAAAAGGCTTCTTTTATATTCTATATCTAGTGGTTTCAGTATCTGCTATCTTTTCATTCCAAATCTGCTGCTTGTTTCTTCTTTTCCTGGTATCTTTCTGCTTGTGTACGTAGTGATTTTTTATTATGAGCTTATATTTCTGGGAATTTTATCTGCTGAAATTCTTTGAGGCCTGGGTCGAGAGTGAATTTTTTTGGAGAATATTTGCTTTTGCTTCTGTTAAGCATTGGAACTTTACCAACTAGGAATGCTTTAAACTGAATTCTTGGTCTGTGGTTCTTTGGGACTGGAAGCATTGTGAATTCAGGCCTCAAACCTGCATGATGACCAGCTGGTATATACACAATCTCAGGAGAATGTTTCTTTCTTCATCCAGAACCAAGAATAAATGAGGTCGTTGCCTTTCGGGTATGTGTCTTTGTGTGTGTGTGTGTGTGTGTGTGTGTGTGTGTGTGTGTGGTGTGTAAAGGGAGCCCTAACTTAAGTTAGACTCCCCTGCTTGTGTGGCCCCTTAGCTTTGTCTCCGGTATTCTGCACGGCTCTTAAGGCAGAAGCTCCTGGTTCCCAGAATGCATAGATAGCCACTGTGTTCACCACTCTCTTACCTGTCTGGATTCATGTGCTTGCTTCATTTTTAGCCTCTGCAAATCTCCCTTATTTTTCTTGCCAGCAAAACCAAGTGTTCAAAAATGTGTGTGTAGTTTTGTTTAGTTTTATTCAGCATTTTAAGTGTCTTTAGCAAGGTTTTTATTTTTTTAGGATATTTAGTATGCATTATTGCTGGAAACTTAAATTTCATTCCCCACAAAGTTCTTTTTCCTTTTAGAGGGATGCCTCTATTTTGTAAATCATTTCTGGAGAGAAATGACTGAAAGGAGCCAAGTTTAACAAGTAATCAAGCACAGCTGCTATCAATCAATTCCTTCTCCGGGTCCCCTTGACCCCAGCCAGCCAGGTCTTCTCCTATTTCCAACCTTCCAAGGCATTTTGTTATAATTCATAGCATTAGCAAGATTTCACATACCACAGTTTTTAAAAGATTATTTTCCTTTAGACACGCAGATTTAAAAGAAGTTAAGAATGTGTTAGTTTCCCTTAGCAACAGAGTATGGATATATAATTTATTCATTACTTCAACAAGTTTTAAATACTACATGCTAGGCTATCTGAGGGGAGCATGTGCTAAAGTGGAACATTTATTCAACAAACATTTATTAAGTTCCTACCATGTTCCAAAGACTGGAAAAATGGCATGAACAAAGCATAGAGGCAAGACACAACCTGGCATATTTAGGGGCCCAAAGAAGTTTAGAATAGTTGGAGCATGGAAGTAGGGGCCAGAATGGGGCCAGAAATGGGATAAAGTGTCCACAAATTTATGTAGACTCTTCTTGAGCTTATATTTGTGTTCAAACTTTTTAAAC
Organism: Equus caballus; assembly: GCF_041296265.1. NCBI lineage: Eukaryota > Metazoa > Chordata > Mammalia > Perissodactyla > Equidae > Equus > Equus caballus. The sequence goes on from NC_091688.1 coordinate 57,275,481, forward strand.
TTTCAGAATTTGCAGGTATTCTTTGCTTTTTATATTCAAATCAATATATTTAGATTGAAATCTTAAGCTTTTACTAAAATATGGTATCTGAATATGTAGAAATCTTAATCAGAACATAAAACAGGGGCCAGCCCAGTGGCATAGTGGTTAGGTTCACACACTCTGCTTTGGCAGCCCAGGATTCACGGGTTCAGATCCCGGGCACAGACCTACACAACCACTCATCAAGCCATGCTGTGGCGGTGTCCCACATATTAAAACATAGAGGAAGATTGGCACAGGTGTTAGCTCAGGGACAATCTTTCTCACCAATAAATAAATAATTTTAAAAAGAAGAAGAAGATAAAACAGAAATCTTGTGTTTCATAGTAGCCCTGTAACCAATCCCTGGGTTAGTGCTAGGCCCCGGGCCACAGTGGGTTAAGGTGGCCCACAAGGGTCCAGGACAGGAGAAAGGACCGGACAGGACAGTAGGACCTTCTTGCATACAGTATCAGGCTGGGAGTCCCTACCGGGGGGAGCGCAGGAACCATACACCTACAGGAGAAAGTTGAGACCAGAGCCCCGGAAGACAGGCTGGACCAAGCAGACAGTCGGAAATCACAAGAAGACCCTGGGTTCTAGCCTAGCTCCAGGGCAGAGGCAGGGTGCAGAGTCCAGGCTGGAAGGCCAAGGGAACTTCCTTTGTGTCTGTTACAGAAGGACAGGTCCAGAGAGGAGTTCAACTCAAGGACGACTGTGGATCCCAGGACAGGAAGTATCTCCCCTGCCTTGGGTTTCAGGAGGTCTTTGGTGTGGGCAGCCATGGCTTGTCATGGCGCACAGGACAGCCCCAGGGTCTGTGTGGATGACAAGTACAGCTCAGGCAGGCCAGGCCCTCGAGGGATGGGACTGACAATGTGATTTCCACACCTCTGTTCTCACAAGCTACACGGCCACACCTGCAGAACTGTGCCCACGTCTAAAAGACGAGAATGTGGGTCCTAGCAGGTGATTTGCAGTGGAACCCGGGTAGGACTTTTGGAAGCCTAAACAATATATCCCTACTGATTTCCGGGATACAGTGGTCTGTTTTTCGCTGGAGAGATTTTTGGATGTTACTGAAATAGAGTAAATGACAGGAACCTTGTAGGGCACAAATATGACCTTGTAGCCCATTGCAGAATAGAGAGGCATCAGACCGCCTAAGACAGGTATATGTGCCTGGGTAGAAAAAAGCTCTGAGGGTGATCGATGTACTTGTTTCCAGCCTTGTTAGCGAACAAACGGTGAACTGATCCCAGGGCGAGGCTTTCTAAGAGGAGACAGCTCAAGTACCTCTCTGAATCTCTTCAGTGACAGCACAGGTTTCCTGAAGGCAGGAGAAGGAATGAAAAGCCAAGAGTCACTGTGGCTTTAGGGTGTTGCAAAGGTGATCTAGATTATAGATCATTCACAGTGTGTCAGGCCATTCATCTGCCTGAGGCCTGGATCACCGTGACTGACGGAAACACACTCTCCCCAGAGGGAGCCTGCCCTGTCCTTCCCAGTCTCCCCCGTCAGACCTTCTCAGTCCCAGCTCCTGCCTCCCAGCTTCCGTGCAAAACCCCAGTGCCTGGCCCTCCTCCTCTCTCATGGGTTCTGAAGTTCACCTTCCTGCCCCACTCCCTTAAATCCATTAAGGAAAGAAAGGAGCATGCTCTGGGCTGGGTCTTCAGCAAAGATGTCAGAGGCCAGTCAGAGCTGAGTGGGCTTTGAATGGGTCCTGCTTTGGGTACCCAGAGAAGAGGTGGAAGAATGTTCTAGGCAGAGGGCAAGAGGGGGCAGTGCACACATCAGTCTGATGAGAATACAGGGCTCCAGAAGGGGAGAAGGGTTAGAGAGATAGCGTGGGGCATTTTAGGACGGTCTTAAATTCTAGGCTCAGTTTGAACTTTAACCCACAAGCAATGAGAAGTCATTTAAACTTGGGGGTACCGAGAACGGGTAAAAATAAGAATAAACATTTGTAGTTTAAAAATAATAGCTAGTATTTATGCTTTACAAAGCATGGTTTGTTTCTTTGGACCCTTGCAATGATCCTGTGCAGAAGTAGTGTTTAATCTGGACACAGGTGTAGGATGAGTTACAGCATTGCTCAATGACATGAGTCCCCTGCTCCCATCAGGGCTTCAGCAGGAAAGAACGCCAGGTTCTCCGTGGAGCTGATAAGTGGAGAGGGACAGCAGCGCCTTCTCTGTTTTGCCCACTCCAGAAATGACCAGGCGGTCACTGAGCAGTGCTCCTGCCTCATCTATGGCTGGGCCAGAGGAGGGGTGAAGAGAAGGGATGAGGAGAGAAGGGTGACGTGGGACAGGTGTGGAGGGGCTGTGCATGAGAGAAGAGCAGCCCAAACAGCGAGAGCCAGTCATGAGCGGGAAGTGCTTGTTGGCAGCCAACCCTCACTCCAGGTGCTGTGAGCGTCCCTGGAAGTCTCCCCTCCACTCCAGTCAGGCTGTTTCAGTTCAGACCACACAGACTGCTTAGGATAGCCGGCTTTTCTCAACAGTACACTTTGTGGGAGGTTCATAAAAGGTTTGAAGTGTGTTTGTTATTAAACACAATGGGATCAGTTATACTGCTGAGGGAATCTTCTGGAAATGTTTTCGCTCCGCAGTGAGAATAAGGAGGAACGAGAAATACAGGTATGATTGAGCAAAGGATTAGTGATCAACCTTGTATTGACTTTTGTCTCGCTCTGCTTGTGCCGCTGGGAAACAGCCAGCGCAAGGCTAATGACATGCTAATGTGTGCTTCCCGGGATCGGAGGGCCAGGTATAAACAGAGCGGGCTTAAGAATAAAAGAAAATGGCTTTGCTGCAAACTCAGATATTGTTTAGGGAAAGGGACCTATTTATTAACATTTTACATTTTCCACCTGATCCTCCCCCTTCCAGAGTCTCAGACAAAAGATACTTCCCGAGAGAGATGGACTTCAACTGGTGTAAAACCGGACACGTTGTCCTTCCGTAGGTTACCACTGTGCAAAACACGAGCCTGGAAACTGACGTGGACTCTGGGATTGACAACTTTGGATTGATATAAAATGCAGTGTAATAATTAAGGCTATGGACGAGGGACTCTCAGACTGAGTCTAATCCTGCCCTAAGTTCCCAAGGGTGAGCCCTTGGATGAGCTACTTAATTCTAGGCCTCAGTTTCCCTATCGGAAAACAAAGATAATATTACCTACCTGATAGGGTTGTTGTGGGGATTAAATCAGGGCATGCACTCAATAAATATCAGCCATCATTGTTTTATTAGTAGCAAAGGTTTTAGGAGGCATACACAGAATATATAACTGTGGCCAGGGCAAGGCCAGAGCAAATTCCCAGGAATATCAGATTACAGAATCATATAACTTACTATGTTTGAAAGAGACTTTCAAAATTGTTCCAACCCTTATCTGTTCCCAGAAACTCAGCCCTCCCCACTTCTCTCCGTAAGCGGTTACTCAGCCCCTGCCTGTACACCCATGGCCCGGGATGGGAAACACTGCAGTCTCAGGCTGGTACCAG